>NC_086449.1:30737674-30830174 GCF_028390025.1 Pseudophryne corroboree | reverse complement strand
GTAGTGCTCTGATTTCAATAGATTGACCACCCTTGAATCCTGGCAAAGCGAATGAAGGGCACCATCCACAAGTCCCACATACTTTGCGGAATCACTCCATCTTAGCTCCTCGCTCAATTTCTCCAGCTGCTTCTGCAAAAGCCTGATGAGGGGAATGACCTGACTCAAGCTGGCAGTGTCTGAACCGACTTCACGTGTGGCAAGTTCGAAGGGTTGGAGAACCTTGCACAAGACGGAAATCATTCTCCACTGCACTTGATTCAGGTGCATTACCCTTCCTTTGCCTATATCATAGGTGGATGTATAGGCTTGAATGGCCTTTTGCTGCTCCTCCATCCTCTGAAGCATAGAGAGTGTTGAATTCCACCTCGCAATTTTTCGGGCCACCGACAGCATCTCCTGCACACCCCTGTCCTTTTTCAAAAAATTCTGCACCACCAAATTAATTGTATGTGCAAACCATGGGACGTGCTGGAATTTGCCCAGATGTAATGCACGCATAATATTGGTGGCATTGTCCGATATCACAATTCCCCAGGAGAGTCCAATTGAGGTAAGCCATTATGCAATGATGTTCCTCAGTTTCCACAAGAGGTTGTGTGCCTCTTACGGAAAGCTGTGATACATAGCGTAGCCTGCCTAGGAATGAGTTGGCGTTTGCGAGACTGGTGCCACTGCTGTTGTTGCTGCGGGAGGCCATACATCTACCCAGTGGGCTGTTACAGTCATATAGTCCTTAGTCTGCCCTGTTCCACTTGTCCACATGTCCGTGGTTAAGTGGATACTGTATACAACCGCATTTTGTAGGACACTGGTGACTCTTTTTCTGACGTCTGTGTACATTCTCTGTATCACTTGCCTAGAGAAGTGGAACCTAGATGGGATTTGATACAGGGGACACAGTACCTCAAACAATTCTCTAAGTCCCACTAAACTAATGGTGGATACCGGACGCACGTCTAACACCAACATAGCTGTCAAGGCCTCAGTTATCCACTTTGCAAAAGGATGACTGCTGTCATATTTCATCTTCCTCACAAAGGACTGTTGGACAGTCAATTGCTTACTGGAAGTAGTACAAGTGGTCTTCTGACTTCCCCTCTTGGATGACAATCCACTCCCAGCAGCAACAATAGCAGCGGCAGCAACAGCAGGCGTACCACTCAAGAATACTCCGGAGGAATCCCGGTTAGGAGAGGAATCCTCAGTCTTGACAGTGACATGGCCTGCAGGACTACTGACGTCCCTGACTGAGGAGGTAGTTGACGTTGAGGGAGTTGGTGGTGTGGCTTGCAGGAGCTTGGGTACAGGAGGAAGAAGGGATTTAGGTGTCAGTGGACTGCTTACACTCTTACCCAAAGTTTCACAACTTGACACTGACTTATGATGAATGCGCAGCAGGTGACGTATAAGGGAGGATGTTCCTAAGTGGTTAACATCCTTACCCCTACTTATTACAAATTGACAGAGGCAACAGATGGCTTGACACCTGTTGTCCATATTTGTGGATAAATAATTCCACACCGAAGAGGTGGCTTTTTTGGTAGTTTGCCCAGGCATCACAATGGGCTTCTTCATCCCACGGACAACAGGTGTCTCCCCCGGTGCCTGACTTAAACAAACCACATCACCATCAGAATCCTCATCGTCAACTTCCTCCTCAGTGCCAGCAACACCCATATCCTCATCCTGGTGTACTTCAACAGTGACATCTTCAATTTCAATATCAGGAACTGGACTGTGGGTGCTCCTTCCAGCACTTGCAGGGGGCGTGCAAATGGTGGAAGGAGCCACCTCTTCCCGTCCAGTGTTGGGAAGGTCAGGCATCGTAACCGCCGACACACTTGGACTCTCCTTGGGGATTTGTGATACCATCTCAGAACGCACAGTTCTTTTCTGTGCTCTTTCCAGCTGAACTCCTTTAATTTTTCCAGTGGGAGGATGAGGGCTTCCATCGTCATGTGAAGCTGAACCACTAGTCATGAACATAGGCCAGGGCCTCAGCCGTTCCTTGCCACTCCGTGTCGTAAATGTCATATTGGCAAGTTTACGTTTCTCCTCAGACCATTTAAATTTATTTTTTTGGGTCTTTTTACTGAACTTTGGCTTTTTGGATTTTACATGCCCTCTACTATCACAATGGGCATCGACCTTGGCAGATGACGTTGATGGCATTTCATCATCTATGTCATGGCTAGTGGCAGCAGCTTCAGCACGAGGAGGAAGTGGTTCTTTATCTTTCCCTATTTTATCCTCCAAATGTTTGTTCTCCATTATTTTTCTGGAGTTATAAACACAATATGCGGCACAAGATATCCTATCCCTACACCTCACAGGGCAAACCCTGTAAAAATTATTTGGATTAAATATTAATAACCCCTTTATTTGGTGTAAATAATATACAGCACAGGACAGCACCACTGAATTTATATGGCAGCACCACTGGACTGGATTTATACGGAATTATATGGAGTTATATGGAATTATACGGCAGGATAACTGGAATTATATGGCAATGTCACAGGATTTATACACCAGTATCACAGGAAATATATGGCAGTATCACAGGAATTATACGCCAGTATTCCGAGAATTATATGGCAATGTCACAGGAATTATACGCCAGTATCACGGGATTTATATGGCAGTATCACAGGAATTATACAACAGTATTCTGAGAATTATATGGCAATATCACAGGAATTATACGCCTGTATCACGGGAAATATATGGCAGTATCATAGGAATTATATGACAGTATTCTGAGAATTATATGGCAATATCACAGGAATTATACTGCAATGTCACAGGAATTATACGTCAGTATCATAGGAATTATATGGCAGTATCACAGGATTTATACGCCAGTATTCCAAGAATTATATGGCAATATCACAGGAATTATATGGTAATGTCACAGGAATTATACGCCAGTATCACGGGAATTATATGGCAGTATCACAGGAATTATACGGCAATGTCACAGGAATTATACGCCAGTATTCAGAGAATTATATGGCAATATCACAGGAATTATACGGCAATGTCAAAGGAATTATACGCCAGTATCACGGGAATTATATGGCTGTATCACAGGAATTATACGCCAGTATTCTGAGAATTATACGGCAATATCACAGGAATTATATGGCAATAACATAGGAATTATACGCCAATATTCTGAGAATTATGCGGCAATGTCACAGGAATTATACGCCAGTATTCTGATAATTATACGGTAATGTCACAGGAACTATACACCAGTATCACGGGATTTATACGGCAATATCATGGGAATTATATGCCAGTATCACGGGAATTATACGGCAGTAACACTGTATATATGGCAGCAGAAAACACCACCATTGTCACTGGTCACTGAACTGATGCTGCACAAGACACTTCCCCTGGTCTAATGCAGGACAACACAGCAACACTGAAAGGGACTTATACAGCTACATTGGATATATGGCAGGAGAGGACACCACCACTGTGACTGGTCACTGAACTGATGCTGCACAAGACACTTCCCCTGGTCTAATGCAGGACAACACAGCAACACTGAAAGGGACTTATACAGCTACATTGGATATATGACAGCAGAGGACACCACCACTGTGACTGGTCACTGGACTGATGCTGCACCAGACACTACCCCTGGTCTGATGCAAGACAACACAGCAACACTGAAAGGGACTTATACAGCTACACTTGGTAGCAGAGGACACCACCACTGTGACTAGTCACTTGATTTATGCATATGGCAGCAGAGGACACCACCACTGTGACTAGTCACTTGATTTATGCATATGGCAGCAGAGGACACCACCACTGTGACTAGTCACTTGATTTATGCGGCACAAGACACTTCCCCTGGTCTGATGCAAGACAACACAGCAAAAATGCAAGGGACTTATACAGCAGCCAGCAGCACTGGGGACATATAGCAGCAGAGGACACCAACACTGTGACTGGCTGGACTGATGCAGCATAAGACACTGACTACACTGGACTGGACAGAGCATCACAACACAGCACAAGACTCGCCACCCCACTTTCCCGCCCCCACACAGACACTGAGGACGGAGACACATCCTCTCACTACACTCTCCGAGACTGGAGTGAAAATGGCTGCGACGCGCGGATCCTTAAATGGAATCCAAATCCTGCGAGAATCCGACAGCGGGATGATGACGTTTTGCCTCGTTCGGGTTTCCGAGTCAGGCGGGAAAACCTGAGCCCGCTGATCTCTAATTAAAATTATACCAACAATAGGGTAATATATCAAGTTACTTACAGAGTAGGAATAGGTGCGGAAGGGATGTAAATGAGGTTCTTTCAGAAGACCCAACCAATGAGAAACAGAAAGGACTACGCAAAAACTCCCCACAAAGTGGTGCCCCATAATAAAGCCTTTTTGGTCAGGATGTTCAATTGAGGGTAATAGGGTCTTAATCCTATCAGCTAAGATTTTTGTGAAAAGTTTATAATCTAAATTTAGCAGCAATATGGACCTGTAATAACCTGGAAGATTGGGGTCTTTGTCTGGTTTAGGAATCAAACATATAGTATCATTATTAAAGTAGAGAGAGGGTGAAGTTGCAAGATTGTATTAAACCAAGAACACTACTAAACAGTACAATTGTAATAAACTGCAATTTTACGTTGTGATTCTTAGCATAATTTAGACCACAAACACTTACTGTACCATGACCAGGTCACCTCATCAGGTGGGTCCCTAACATTCCTAAGATTCAAGTCCAGAGTGCGGGACCCTTCCCATTCCAGCACAGTCCAACCACCCCAAGGCATCACACTAGTAAGAAGTAGCAAGTTATGTGTTCGAAAGTGATGCATTAATAAGAAGTACAGTAGCAGCTGAGTGCTAGAAGAGTTAAATAGGTGAGAATTAGACACACTCTATCCACAGACATAACATTACATTACCTGCCATGGTTTAAAATTTAAAATGTATTTGCAAATTATATAAGAAAATGCTTGGGATGTGCAGCTTCTCAGGTCTTCAAACACTTTGGCCACCACATGGACAGCAGCGTAGTAGCCATGAGTAGAGCTTAAACTGCTGGTGTAGATGAAGCTGTTCTTGATGTTGTCTATACTCTCGGCTCCTGTGCACTCTGTCACTGTGGGATCTAGAGAACCGTTTATGTTTTCCTGATACAGAAATTTACAGTTAAAAAGCTTCTCCCAGTATAAGTTCACCCAGGACTCCACCAATGAAGGTCGGACGTTACTGAGGTAGTCACTGAATCCTGGAATAACTCTATTGTGTGTAAATAAACCGATGGATCCTGATAAAATCTGAGAAAATATTCCAGCTGAGAACAAATTAGTCATTGACCAACCATCATTAGCCACAAAAATCTTCCCTTTGATTTGCTGCTTCATCATTTCATTCATGATCGGAACCAATTCCACGTCAGTAGAGAAAATAATGACAACCTTAACTGATGACTCTTTAATGATTTTGACTATGTGTGGAGCGTTGTGGTCTGCTTGAGATAATCGAATATATTCTGCAAAGGCCACACACGCTCCAGCCTTTATTAACTCTTCCCTGATTGGCTGAATTCCCTGTAGACCGTAATCATTTTCTGAAGCCAACAGACCGACCCATATCCAACCAAAGTGCAGAATAAGCTTAGCCAGTCCCCTGGACTGTCCCTTGTCACTGGGAACAGTCCTGACGAAGGAGGGAAACTTTATTCTATTACTTAGGAGAGAGATAGTTGACAATGCACTGATCTGGAAGAAAAAAGAAAATCACATATGTATATGGTAACACCAAGATGTTGTCCTCTTCATGCGAAAAACATTAAATCATATGAAATCTTTTTGCCCCACCCACTTAGAGTGTGCACTTATGTCGGATGGACCTGGGTCTCAAAATGTACTCTATTTGAACATGTTTATCTTATTTCAGTCTGCCAAGTAAACAATTTACAGTTTTGGAAATGTTTCCCTTTAATCAATACGCAGCAATGTAATTAGAGTCAAATTATAGTCTAAATTGTAATTAAGATTTGATCAGATTCAGAGATATATTATAGCATTTGGACATTGAGCACATATTAAATTAAATGACAATTCTAATAATTTTTCATTTAAATTGAAATAACAGCAAGGCAATTAATGTGCCATAACACTAAAAGTAGGCTATTAAAGAGTCCTTTATTAAAGTCTTCTTACCTGAGGATATCGGAAGATGCCCAAAATATTTGCCACTATAATGGAGTTTGTGGATAAGGCTGATCCTATAACCGCGCTGAAGGCTGATTGTCCATGACACCTGTAATTGGGGATGGCCGTGCTGGATTCAGATAATAGGTGTAAGGCTCCTTGTACCTCATAGTGAGGCACATTACATGTCTTATACACCTGCAGCCCTAACGTTGTGTTGCCAAGAACATTGGGGTTCATGTTAATCTCTTCTGCAGCAAACTTGATGGCTAAGAGCTGTTGGTAGGAATTCAACCTAAATCTTCAAGATATAAAATAAAGAAAATATTATAGAGATAAAATAATTAACTACACAAAACACAGATTTCAATGTACTAAGCCTTGGAGATAAAAAAAAGTGGAGAGAGATAAAGTACAATCCAATCAGCTCCTAAATGTCATTTTTCAAACTCACCTTGTAACATGGCAGTTTGGAGCTGATTAGTTGGTACTTTATTCTCTCCATTTTATCTCTCTCCAATGTTTAGTAAATAGATCCAAAGTATGAAAAGAGTAACTACAGTAAGTAGAAACAGTGTAAATACATTTACAAGTATATGGGAAAGTAAGCAGAGATCTTGTAGTGTCTGTATTGATGGAATTTTGTATTGAATAACATTTATAGAATTACTTGGTGCTTGGATGAGCTGTTGGACTCATTTCCAGGAGCTGGGGATGAGTTTGTAGCGTCATTTTATATAAAGTCACAGACAGGATATTGTTACTATTGTAAACGGTCTACTAATTTTCTTGTCTATGTTTGAAAATAGACTTTTTAAGAGAAGACTGCACTTTCCTCTAAAACTTCTACAAATGATTTAACAAAGTGTACCCTTTTTGCAGGATGTCTATTTTATAGAAAGTGACAGTTTGAATAAGGTGTAAGCTACTGTACTTTTATTTTAAATAGGAGTCTATTCATGAAGCAGTGAAAAGAGCAGAGAAGTGAGCCTGTAGAGAAGTTGACCATGGCAACCACTCAGCTGATCCATACAATTGTATTGTATGCAAATTATAAATGTTATCTCATCGCTGATCGGTTGCCATGAGCAACTTCTCCACTGCCTCACTTCTCCACACTTTTCCCTGATTCATGAATAGACCATTAAGGCAGAAATTCTACCAATCTATCCTGTTAATCAGTATCCGTTTGGCAAGTTGACCCTGCTTAAGTCAACAGTCACTAGGTCGACCACTATTGGTCGACATTCACATGGTCGACATGAAAAAATGGTCAACACGTGACAGGTTGACACATGAAAAGGTTGATTTTTAACTTTTTCATACTTTACCATCCATTTTTCATACTTTACCATCCACATGTACTACGAATAGGACTGGTAATAGTAACCTGTGATGAGCGCAGCGGTAGCAGAGCGAGTCACCTTGACCACAGTATGACGAGCGAAGCGAGCCATGCAAGTGCACGCAGTACACTAATTGGGGTTCCTAGTCATGTTACGGGAAAAAATACACCAAAAATAGTTCAAAAATCCATGTCAACCATTTTTATGTCTACCATTTTCATGTGTCGACTATATGTCCATGTCAACAATGTCAATGTCGACCAATAGTAGTCACTATTTTCAACCTTAACATGGTAGACCATTAATACCAGAACCCTGTTAATCAGGGTATTGGATTAGTCTGCTCGGTGTTACCATTCGCCTGCGGGTGATACAGTATGTGGATGAAAACTTATAAAATAATTACAGTCTTTTAAAAGCACTGCAAAAACTGGAAACAATCTGTGAACCCTTACCTGAGACCTTGTCAATGGAAGACCTTTTAAGAGTACAAAGTAGCACATTTTACTGTATCTCACAACAATCACACAAAAAATACTGGTATCTCTTAAAAGTGTGGTATAGGTGCGTGTGTGTGTGTGTGTGTGTGGGGGGGGGGGGGGGGGTCAGGGGATTACCGGAGCACTGGTATAAAACCTCAAAGAATCAAAAAGGATGGAAGGTATGCTCCACAGTAATTGGAGAGGTGCACCCAAAAGAGTAAAAGAGTAAAACAAGTATCCACTGATTCAAAAGGTAAATAGCACCAAACAACTGTCTCTAAAAGAGGGTTCTGTATAACAGACTCCTTGTCCATATATTATTTTTTCACACCTTCCATAGGTTTTGCTAAATCTTTGTATATTACTATGATACAGTACTGAGTTTCTTCTCATTTATTGCACTTCAATTACTGCATGACCAGTAGACACACATATATTGTGTCCATTTATACCTGTGATCATTCATTTACCAATGAGTATCCATGCTGACTATGAGGGGATGGTTATATAAACGTTAATCATATATGATTGAATTATACCATTACAGTATCTTTGCATTTATTGTCACCTTAGGACATATGAGTCATTGTCGACATTTGTCTGATATAAAAAAAAAATCTGCTACTTATATTCTTATACTGTGATTATTAATTGGTGCAAACCAATTTCCTGCCTTCTAAACGTAATTTATTCTGGGACTGGATCAATTTATTGGGATAATCCAGTATAATCATTACTGTATTTAAACATTGAAGCTGGATTATTGCCTTTTGTGGTTAAGATCCAAGGTTCCAGAATCCCTTTGTAAGTAGTGCAGCGCTCAGGTTAGTGCCAGGGGTGGGAGGTTAGGTTTAAGCAACTCCAGGAGTGTTAGGGATAGGCTGCAGGGGGTGAGAGGTCAGGGTTAGGCTGCAGACAGAGGAGGTAGGGTTAGGCACCACTGGGGAGGTTAGGGTTAGGCACTAAGTGGGATGGTTAGGTTTAGGCTGCTGGGCAGGGGGGTTCGGTTTAGGCACCACCAGGAGGAGGTTAGGGTTAGGTACTAATGGGGAGGTTAGGGTTAGGCTGCAGGAAGGGAGGGTCAGGGAATAGGGGAGGGGTTTTAGCATACCTTACTCACCCCTGTCATGATTTCACCTTTTTGGATTCCGGCATTGGTATTTTCACCACCGGCATCCCGTCCAGCGGTTATCCATGAACCCCCTTATGTTGATTGTTTTCCTGATATGCCATAATAATTAATATTCACATATTGTGATCTTGTTTTATCATGTTACTGAAATAGTGATGTTGGATAACTACCAAAATAACTTTGTTTGGTGTTAATTACCTTCTAGCTATACCCTAATACTCAGCTTTCATACATTGTTATTCTAAAATTTTCCAATTTTACATAAACCTGCTATTGCAATTCTTTCAGCAAGTGAGACCTTAAATTTGGTCCCATGTTTTTTATAACTAGTACTTTTTAGTACTATGGGGATCATTCTGACCCGTTCGCACGCAGCGGTTTATCGCTGCGGTGCAAACAGGTCCGGAATGCGCATGCGCGGCATCCGCAATGCACGTGCGTGACATTGCCTGGCGACAAGGCTCACCGGGTTACGTCGTGTCCTACGAAGAAAGCGGTTGCAGAGCCGACCGCAAGAAGATTGACAAGAAGAAGGCGTTCCTGGCCGTATCCGGACCGTTGACTGCCGTTTCTGGGGAGTGGAAAAGAAAACGCAGGCGTGTCCAGGAGAACGAATGGTGGATGTCTGACTTCAAAGCCGGCTCCAGCATCGCAGAGATCGTCGCACTGGCTAAGTAGGTACAGGGCTGGTCTTGTTCTGCTTGAAAAATGTTTAGCTTAGCAGAGCTACACAAGTGATCGCAGCCCTGCTAAGCTAAAATACACTCCCCCATAGGCGTGGACTAGTTGATCGTAGTAGCAGCAAAAAGTTGCTGGCTGCGATCAACTCGGAATGACCCCCTATATTTGTATATGTGTGTGTCTGTGTACATTTTGCATGTACTCTCCTCAAGACTGTATTTTAGATTTATTATCATAAAAAGATATGTTTTATACAGATTATCTCTTTATTAAGGAAGGTGCGTTCCCGAAGAAAGAGAGTACTATTCTTTCTTTTCCATATTGCATCTCTTAAAAGTGGTAATTCCTCTATATTTTCCAATCATAAGTATGTCCTGGCCTATTCGAGACTGATAGAGACATTAACTGGCCAGTAAATCCTCAAAATCTTGTCCCATCACAAATCATAAAATTGTTAATCTTTGTGGCATCTTTCCCCATAGAAGGCCACCAAACATCCTGAAAAAATGTCCAATAGTCTAACTAATGTCTTCGTTGGGTGACCTGCAATTTTCTCATCACCACTGAGCATCAATGGCGCAAATAGACAATTTCCAGGAGTCTCTGTGAGATCTTTCATTTGGGCAGTAAGCAACAACCTCTGACAGACACTGAGTTAAGGTTGAGAAAAAAACATAAATTTGGAATAATGGAAACATTTATTTTTTGGCACTCCTGCATGCTTCTGCAAAAAGTTGCAAAAAAGCTCATCTGCTTTGATACCCTAGTAAATATGAAACTGAAAACTGAATTGGAAAAAGGAAACAGTTTACTTTCCCTGTCCAAAATGTCTTCTTTTTTGCAGATTACATGTTGTACAGATTTTTCTCAAACAACTACGCATGGATTAAGTTTCCCATCTACATCACACCTCTGAGATTATCTTAATAGACAATCATGTATTTTGCAAGTGACTATAGCATCTTGTGAAAGTTAAATTGCAATATCTATGCTATTAAAATTATAGAATCAGACAAGTCAGTATGGTAACTTAGATCTGGTCTATAGTGTCACATGGCCAACAATGCTGAAAATTAGTACTGGACACTACTATAACTGTTTCTCCATCTTTTAGGTTCATCCAACGGTATTTTGAAATGAACCTCAAAAGGCGGAGAAACACGTTAAGTGACATTGAGCAGTTACCAGTATTATTTTCCAGCAGTGTTGCCTTCACAACCTATAAACTCTCCACGGCCGATGCACTCACACTTCTTGCACACCAACTTATTTAAAATAATCACACGGACAACTGTAGTTGCAGTGAAAGGGGTCAGCTTTTTGAGAGGTTTTAAGTAAGGTGGCAGCATAAGAACGGCCTACTTAAGCCTACAAATTAACCCTAAACATATAAACAGGGCCAACTGCCCAATAGGCAAGGATGTGGCTACTGCCACCTTCCTTGCCCATCTGACTCACAAAGGCAAAGCCCACCACCCAAGCCTTGCGGGGATAACACCAAAAGCGATGAGGCCATCTGCCCACATCAGTATAGACTTGAGATGACAGTCCACCATGTAGAAGGAGAAATGGGCCCACTTGGTCCGGTGATGCCCTTTTTCTGAGACTGTTGTCCATGTCTAAACTACTCTCCGACTGAACTATCCCCCAGGGAAAATACCATTTACCAAACATTCAACGTAAGCCGTTCTGAGACCAGCCACCCCTACCAAACAAGCTGTCACAAATAACAACCAACAAACAAGGAAGGGATGGGAGAGTAACATCCTGAAGAAAAGAGGCCCCCTACTTTCAAACATACTAACTTCAACATCAAGGTTACCACCTATACAAGTCACAACCAATGAAATCCCCTTGATAACTCATTTAACCCTTCCCAATAAATCCTTAACCCCTGGTGTGCCTTACAGAAGCCTGATCACACATAGCCGGAAGGTTTATGACACTACTGTCATATCCGAATGCCCTCCGTGTTCTTTCTTGAAAAACTGGACAATGCAATTTAACTTTCACAAGAGGCTATTGGATCAAGTATACTGACAAACTGCAAAATGGTTCACTAAGCCTGTGCCTTTAAGATTACTGTACTCGATTAAGACAGTAGTGTTGGCAGTTGTGCCTGCTGATCTCTGTAACTGTGTGGCATATATTCAAGCTTGCAAATAACACCTTTTGCAAATTCAGGGGGTCATTCGGACTTGATCGCACGCTAAGTTTTTTCGCCGCGGTGCGATCAGGTCACAACTGCGCATGCGTATGCACCGCAATGCGCACACGCATGATATGGGTACAAAGTAGAGATGAGCGGGTTCGGTTTCTCTGAATCCGAACCCGCCAGAACTTCATGTTTTTTTTCACGGGTCCGAGCGACTCGGATCTTCCCGCCTTGCTCGGTTAACCCGAGCGCGCCCGAACGTCATCATGACGCTGTCGGATTCTCGCGAGGCTCGGATTCTATCGCGAGACTCGGATTCTATATAAGGAGCCGCGCGTCGCCGCCATTTTCACACGTGCATTGAGATTGATAGGGAGAGGACGTGGCTGGCGTCCTCTCCGTTTAGAATTAGAATAGATTAGAGAGACACTTGATTTACTAATTTTGGGGAGCATTAGGAGTACTCAGTAGTGTACAGTGCAGAGTTTTGCTGATAGTGACCAGTGACCACCACTTTTATTTATAATCCGTTCTCTGCCTGAAAAAAGCGATACACAGCACACAGTGACTCAGTCACATACCATATCTGTGTGCACTGCTCAGGCTCAGGCCAGTGTGCTGCATCATCTAGTATATATATTATATATCTGTCTGACTGCTCAGCTCACACAGCTTATAATTGTGGGGGAGACTGGGGAGCACTACTGCAGTGCCAGTTATAGGTTATAGCAGGAGCCAGGAGTACATAATATTATATTAAAATTAAACAGTGCACACTTTTGCTGCAGGAGTGCCACTGCCAGTGTGACTAGTGACCAGTGACCTGACCACCAGTATATATAATATTAGTAGTATACTATCTCTTTATCAACCAGTCTTTATTAGCAGCAGACACAGTACAGTGCGGTAGTTCACGGCTGTGGCTACCTCTGTGTCGGCACTCGGCAGCCCTTCCATAATTGTATATACCACCTAACCGTGGTTTTTTTTTCTTTCTTTATACATACATACTAGTTACGAGTATACTATCTCTTTATCAACCAGTCTATATTAGCAGCAGACACAGTACAGTGCGGTAGTTCACGGCTGTGGCTACCTCTGTGTCGGCACTCGGCAGCCCGTCCATAATTGTATATACCACCTAACCGTGGTTTTTTTTTCTTTCTTTATACATACATACTAGTTACGAGTATACTATCTCTTTATCAACCAGTCTATATATTAGCAGCAGACACAGTACAGTGCGGTAGTTCACGGCTGTGGCTACCTCTGTGTCGGCACTCGGCAGCCCGTCCATAATTGTATACTAGTATCCAATCCATCCATCTCCATTGTTTACCTGAGGTGCCTTTTAGTTGTGCCTATTAAAATATGGAGAACAAAAATGTTGAGGTTCCAAAATTAGGGAAAGATCAAGATCCACTTCCACCTCGTGCTGAAGCTGCTGCCACTAGTCATGGCCGAGACGATGAAATGCCAGCAACGTCGTCTGCCAAGGCCGATGCCCAATGTCATAGTACAGAGCATGTCAAATCCAAAACACCAAATATCAGTAAAAAAAGGACTCCAAAACCTAAAATAAAATTGTCGGAGGAGAAGCGTAAACTTGCCAATATGCCATTTACCACACGGAGTGGCAAGGAACGGCTGAGGCCCTGGCCTATGTTCATGGCTAGTGGTTCAGCTTCACATGAGGATGGAAGCACTCAGCCTCTCGCTAGAAAAATGAAAAGACTCAAGCTGGCAAAAGCAGCACAGCAAAGAACTGTGCATTCTTCGAAATCCCAAATCCACAAGGAGAGTCCAATTGTGTCGGTTGCGATGCCTGACCTTCCCAACACTGGACGTGAAGAGCATGCGCCTTCCACCATTTGCACGCCCCCTGCAAGTGCTGGAAGGAGCACCCGCAGTCCAGTTCCTGATAGTCAGATTGAAGATGTCAGTGTTGAAGTACACCAGGATGAGGAGGATATGGGTGTTGCTGGCGCTGGGGAGGAAATTGACCAGGAGGATTCTGATGGTGAGGTGGTTTGTTTAAGTCAGGCACCCGGGGAGACACCTGTTGTCCGTGGGAGGAATATGGCCGTTGACATGCCAGGTGAAAATACCAAAAAAATCAGCTCTTCGGTGTGGAGGTATTTCACCAGAAATGCGGACAACAGGTGTCAAGCCGTGTGTTCCCTTTGTCAAGCTGTAATAAGTAGGGGTAAGGACGTTAACCACCTCGGAACATCCTCCCTTATACGTCACCTGCAGCGCATTCATAATAAGTCAGTGACAAGTTCAAAAACTTTGGGTGACAGCGGAAGCAGTCCACTGACCAGTAAATCCCTTCCTCTTGTAACCAAGCTCACGCAAACCACCCCACCAACTCCCTCAGTGTCAATTTCCTCCTTCCCCAGAAATGCCAATAGTCCTGCAGGCCATGTCACTGGCAATTCTGACGAGTCCTCTCCTGCCTGGGATTCCTCCGATGCATCCTTGCGTGTAACGCCTACTGCTGCTGGCGCTGCTGTTGTTGCCGCTGGGAGTCGATGGTCATCCCAGAGGGGAAGTCGTAAGCCCACTTGTACTACTTCCAGTAAGCAATTGACTGTTCAACAGTCCTTTGCGAGGAAGATGAAATATCACAGCAGTCATCCTACTGCAAAGCGGATAACTGAGTCCTTGACAACTATGTTGGTGTTAGACGTGCGTCCGGTATCCGCCGTTAGTTCACAGGGAACTAGACAATTTATTGAGGCAGTGTGCCCCCGTTACCAAATACCATCTAGGTTCCACTTCTCTAGGCAGGCGATACCGAGAATGTACACGGACGTCAGAAAAAGACTCACCGGTGTCCTAAAAAATGCAGTTGTACCCAATGTCCACTTAACCACGGACATGTGGACAAGTGGAGCAGGGCAGGGTCAGGACTATATGACTGTGACAGCCCACTGGGTAGATGTATGGACTCCCGCCGCAAGAACAGCAGCGGCGGCACCAGTAGCAGCATCTCGCAAACGCCAACTCTTTCCTAGGCAGGCTACGCTTTGTATCACCGCTTTCCAGAATACGCACACAGCTGAAAACCTCTTACGGCAACTGAGGAAGATCATCGCGGAATGGCTTACCCCAATTGGACTCTCCTGTGGATTTGTGGCATCGGACAACGCCAGCAATATTGTGTGTGCATTAAATATGGGCAAATTCCAGCACGTCCCATGTTTTGCACATACCTTGAATTTGGTGGTGCAGAATTTTTTAAAAAACGACAGGGGCGTGCAAGAGATGCTGTCGGTGGCCAGAAAAATTGCGGGACACTTTCGGCGTACAGGCACCACGTACAGAAGACTGGAGCACCACCAAAAACTACTGAACCTGCCCTGCCATCATCTGAAGCAAGAAGTGGTAACGAGGTGGAATTCAACCCTCTATATGCTTCAGAGGTTGGAGGAGCAGCAAAAGGCCATTCAAGCCTATACAATTGAGCACGATATAGTAGGTGGAATGCACCTGTCTCAAGTGCAGTGGAGAATGATTTCAACGTTGTGCAAGGTTCTGATGCCCTTTGAACTTGCCACACGTGAAGTCAGTTCAGACACTGCCAGCCTGAGTCAGGTCATTCCCCTCATCAGGCTTTTGCAGAAGAAGCTGGAGGCATTGAAGAAGGAGCTAAAACGGAGCGATTCCGCTAGGCATGTGGGACTTGTGGATGCAGCCCTTAATTCGCTTAACAAGGATTCACGGGTGGTCAATCTGTTGAAATCAGAGCACTACATTTTGGCCACCGTGCTCGATCCTAGATTTAAAGCCTACCTTGGATCTCTCTTTCCGGCAGACACAGGTCTGCTGGGGTTGAAAGACCTGCTGGTGACAAAATTGTCAAGTCAAGCGGAACGCGACCTGTCAACATCTCCTCCTTCACATTCTCCCGCAACTGGGGGTGCGAGGAAAAGGCTCAGAATTCCGAGCCCACCCGCTGGCGGTGATGCAGGGCAGTCTGGAGCGACTGCTGATGCTGACATCTGGTCCGGACTGAAGGACCTGACAACGATTACGGACATGTCGTCTACTGTCACTGCATATGATTCTCTCAACATTGATAGAATGGTGGAGGATTATATGAGTGACCGCATCCAAGTAGGCACGTCACACAGTCCGTACTTATACTGGCAGGAAAAAGAGGCAATTTGGAGGCCCTTGCACAAACTGGCTTTATTCTACCTAAGTTGCCCTCCCACAAGTGTGTACTCCGAAAGAGTGTTTAGTGCCGCCGCTCACCTTGTCAGCAATCGGCGTACGAGGTTACATCCAGAAAATGTGGAGAAGATGATGTTCATTAAAATGAATTATAATCAATTCCTCCGCGGAGACATTGACCAGCAGCAATTGCCTCCACAAAGTACACAGGGAGCTGAGATGGTGGATTCCAGTGGGGACGAATTGATAATCTGTGAGGAGGGGGATGTACACGGTGATATATCGGAGGGTGAAGATGAGGTGGACATCTTGCCTCTGTAGAGCCAGTTTGTGCAAGGAGAGATTAATTGCTTCTTTTTTGGGGGGGGTCCAAACCAACCCGTCATATCAGTCACAGTCGTGTGGCAGACCCTGTCACTGAAATGATGGGTTGGTTAAAGTGTGCATGTCCTGTTTTGTTTATACAACATAAGGGTGGGTGGGAGGGCCCAAGGACAATTCCATCTTGCACCTCTTTTTTCTTTTCTTTTTCTTTGCATCATGTGCTGATTGGGGAGGGTTTTTTGGAAGGGACATCCTGCGTGACACTGCAGTGCCACTCCTAGATGGGCCCGGTGTTTGTGTCGGCCACTAGGGTCGCTAATCTTACTCACACAGTCAGCTACCTCATTGCGCCTCTTTTTTTCTTTGCGTCATGTGCTGTTTGGGGAGGGTTTTTTGGAAGGGACATCCTGCGTGACACTGCAGTGCCACTCCTAGATGGGCCCGGTGTTTGTGTCGGCCACTAGGGTCGCTAATCTTACTCACACAGCTACCTCATTGCGCCTCTTTTTTTCTTTGCGTCATGTGCTGTTTGGGGAGGGTTTTTTGGAAGGGACATCCTGCGTGACACTGCAGTGCCACTCCTAGATGGGCCCGGTGTTTGTGTCGGCCACTAGGGTCGCTTATCTTACTCACACAGCGACCTCGGTGCAAATTTTAGGACTAAAAATAATATTGTGAGGTGTGAGGTATTCAGAATAGACTGAAAATGAGTGTAAATTATGGTTTTTGAGGTTAATAATACTTTGGGATCAAAATGACCCCCAAATTCTATGATTTAAGCTGTTTTTTAGTGTTTTTTGAAAAAAACACCCGAATCCAAAACACACCCGAATCCGACAAAAAAAATTCGGTGAGGTTTTGCCAAAACGCGTTCGAACCCAAAACACGGCCGCGGAACCGAACCCAAAACCAAAACACAAAACCCGAAAAATTTCAGGCGCTCATCTCTAGTACAAAGCGGATCGTTGCTGAAAGATGGATTTAACAAAGAATCCATTTGCACAGCTGATCGCAAGGAGATTGACAGGAAGAAGGCGTCTGTGGGTGTCTACTGACTGTTTTCTGGGAGTGGATGGAAAAGCGCAGGCGTGTCGAAGCGTTTGCAGGGCGGGTGTCTGACGTCAATTCCGGACACGAACAGGCTGAAGTGATCGCAGTGGCTGAGTAAGTTCAGACCTACTCAGAAACTGCACAAACTTTTTTGTACTGCTCGGCTGCACAGGCGTTCGCACAGTTGCAAAGCAAAAATACACTCACCTATAGGCGGCGACTATCTGATCACAGCGCTGCAAAAAGTAGCTAGTGAGCGATCAACTCGGAATGACCCCCAAAGTGTGTTATTCAGAGTTGTTCACAAACCTAAAAAGTTAACAAAAATGCAAAACCATAATACACTGCAGCTGGGGCAGGTGTAACATGTGCAGAGAGAGGTAGATTTGGGTGGGTTGTGTTCAAACTGAAATCTAAATTGCAGTGAAAAAATAAAGCAGCCATTATTTACCCTGTCCAGAAACAAAATAACCCACCCAAATCTAACTCTCTCTGCACATGTTATATCTGCCCCACCTGTAGTGCACATGGTTTTGCTCAATTGCTACCTTTTTTGGTTTGCTAACAACTCTGAATAAAGCCCCTAAGTACTGTATTACTAACACAACTTTTGCCAGCTATAAATTGATTACTTGAAGTAAGGAGATTGGGGGTCATTCCGAGTTGTTCGCTTGTTACCGATTTTCGCTACGCTGCGAAGAGGTGGAAAATGCGCATGCGCATGGTACGCAGAGCGCATGCGCTTAGTAATTTTACTAAGAACTTAGTAGATTTACTCACGAGCGACAACGTTTTTTCCACGCTGAAGTGATCGTAGTGTGATTGACAGGAAGTGGGTGTTTCTGGGTGGCAACTCAACGTTTTCACGGCGTTTGCGGAAAAACGCAGGTGTGCCAGGGAAAAACACGGCAGTTGCTGGAGAAACGAGGGGGGTGGCTGGCCGAACGCAGGGCGTGTTTGTGACGTCAAACCAGGAACCAAACTGACTGAAATGATCGCTAATTGTGAGTAGGTCCGGAGCTACTCAGAAACTGATAAGAATATTTATTCGCAATTCTGCTAATCTTTCGTGTGCTATTCTGCTAAACTAAGATACACTCCCAGAGGGCGGCGGCCTAGCGTGTGCAATGCTGCTAAAATCAGCTAGCGAGCGAACAACTCGGAATGAGGGCCATTGTTCTGGACTGTACGATATTTGTCCTGAATTTAGAACTAACCTCTTGGCATATTAACAGCAAATTGCTCCTTGCAAGTAGAAGAACATGGTTGTGCTGGAACCAGGCATATATAAGCTAAAATAATTGTATACGTCCACTGACCTTTTTCAATTAAAACAGCAGTAGTGTACAGTACACACTGGAGAAATCATACATGTGCAATTATTGATGTTTTGATGTGTTATTTTTAATCATTAATTTTCCCCATCTGTGTAATCTAAATTGTGTGTCTTTAGTAAATACAGTTGTCATTTCTGACAAATAGTGCTCCCATGTTTTGTATTTTGTTGGACTGGATTGTTGGAGGGTGACAGATATTTCCCCCACAGGAAACTTTTCCAAATTGTAGCGGTTATAAGGAATGAAAATGTTGGGAGACACACACAAAAAGTCATATACCCAATGTTGACAGCAAATTAGAATAGTTAATATGATATCAAGTCAAAACATATATAACAATAGTACAGAAATCCAATAATGGTTTTAAATCATGGTTTTGAGACATAAAGCTATAAACTAACAACATTACACATCTACAACAAACTCTGCAGCGGTTATACAAGTTTAATCCTTACATACGGTGCACAGATGATTCTGGGAGGTCTCTCAGTGAAGAAAATATTTTGGTGGATATTATCCATAAAAATAGGTATCAGGACTCCGATCGTGATATCTCCTGGCTGCGTCAACCCCTCAAGAGCCGGGATATCCAGTCTGCATCTCTGATCCATAGAACAAATCATTTGAAGGAGGATAAACATGGTCATGATCCAGGTTACTGAAGAGAAACTGATCATTTTACTCAGTAATTGATAATAACCTGAAGGAAAAATATGACATAATATTTAATACGTAAAATTAATGTAGGCAAGGAAACAAAGATACACACATATAGTAAGAGGGGTGTAGTATGGTTTGCTGGAGGTCGGGGTGATGGCAACCAGCATACCGGCGCCGGAATCCTGACCGCCGGCATACCGACAGCTGGGCAAGAGCAAATGAGCGCCTTGCGGGCTCGCTGCGCTTGCCACGCTGCGGGCACGGTGGCGCGCCATGCGTGCCACACTATCTATTCTCCCTACAGGGGGGTCGTGGACCCCCAAGAGGGAGAAAAGATGTCGGTATGCTGGCGGTCTGGATACCGGCGCCGGTATGGTGGTCGCCGGGAGTCCAGCCGCCGGCAACCTGAAGACCACCCAGTAAGAGTAATAATGCACTTTGGACATCACTAAAATAAAATATATCACCGATAGATTTGGATGCCTGACAGATAAATGTATATGGATAATTGTGCATGAAGATGATGCGGATAACTGTGAGTGTACGATGAAAGTGGTATGCAGTTGTTAGGTCAACCTCTCTTAGGCTGACAGTCAATAGGTCGAACACTATTGGTCAATATGCAAAATGAAGCATGTAGGTCGATATTGACAAAAGGTCAAAAGGACAGAGGTCAACAAAGAAAAAAGTAGACAAGTTTTTCACTTGTTTCAATTGTTTAACTTTTTCAAACTTTTGGGAATAGTAACCTATGCAAAGCGCAGCAACGCAATGGGACAGAAGCACGGCGAACGACGTGAGCCAAGCAAGGGGACTTGGTGCACTAATTGGAGTTCCTGCTGATTTTACGGAGTAAACGACACGAAAAAATGATAAAGATCCTCATGTTGAACTTTTCCTGTATCGACCTTTTCATATCAACGTTCAGTACCTGTCGGCCGTTTTCCTGTGCAGAACAAGTGCATATCAACCCAGTGATCCAAATCCAAAGTGGAGTGACAGTGATGTGTATAGATGAGGGTGTGTGATGGAGGTGCAGTGACAGTGATGTGTATAGATGAGGGTGTGTGATGGAGGTGCAGTGACAGTGATGTGTATAGATGAGGGTGTGTGATGGAGGTGCAGTGACAGTGATGTGTATAGATGAGGGTGTGTGATGGAGGTGCAGTGACAGTGATGTGTGTAGATGAGGGTGTGTGATGGAGGTGCAGTGACAGTGATGTGTAGATGAGGGTGTGTGATGGAGGTGCAGTGACAGTGATGTGTATAGATGAGGGTGTATGATGGAGGTGCAGTGACAGTGATGTGTATAGATGAGGGTGTGTGATGGAGGTGCAGTGACAGTGATGTGTATAGATGAGGGTGTGTGATGGAGGTGCAGTGACAGTGATGTGTATAGATGAGGGTGTGTGATGGAGGTGCAGTGACAGTGATGTGTATAGATGAGGGTGTGTGATGGAGGTGCAGTGACAGTGATGTGTATAGATGAGAGTGTGTGATGGAGGTGCAGTGACAGTGATGTGTATAGATGAGGGTGTATGATGGAGGTGCAGTGACAGTGATGTGTATAGATGAGGGTGTATGATGGAGGTGCAGTGACAGTGATGTGTATAGATGAGAGTGTGTGATGGAGGTGCAGTGACAGTGATGTGTATAGATGAGGGTGTATGATGGAGGTGCAGTGACAGTGATGTGTATAGATGAGGGTGTGTGATGGAGATGCAGTGACAGTGATGTGTATAGATGAGGGTGTGTGATGGAGGTGCAGTGACAGTGATGTGTACAGATGAGGGTGTGTGATGGAGGTGCAGTGACAGTGATGTGTATAGATGAGGGTGTATGATGGAGGTGCAGTGACAGTGATGTGTATAGATGAGGGTGTGTGATGGAGATGCAGTGACAGTGATGTGTATAGATGAGGGTATATGATGGAGGTGCAGTGACAGTGATGTGTATAGATGAGGGTATATGATGGAGGTGCAGTGACAGTGATGTGTATAGATGAGGGTGTGTGATGGAGGAGCAGTGACAGTGATGTGTGTAGATGAGGGTGTGTGATGGAGGTGCAGTGACAGTGATGTGTATAGATGAGGGTGTGTGATGGAGGTGCAGTGACAGTGATGTGTATAGATGAGGGTGTGTGATGGAGGTGCAGTGACAGTGATGTGTATAGATGAGGGTGTATGATGGAAGTGCAGTGACAGTGATGTGTATAGATGAGGTGTGTGATGGAGGTGCAGTGATAGTGATGTGTATAGATGAGGGTGTGTGATGGAGGTGCAGTGACAGTGATGTGTATAGATGAGGGTGTGTGATGGAGGTGCAGTGACAGTGATGTGTATAGATGAGGGTGTGTGATGGAGGTGCAGTGACAGTGATGTGTATAGATGAGGGTGTGTGATGGAGGTGCAGTGACAGTGATGTGTATAGATGAGGGTGTGTGATGGAGGTGCAGTGACAGTGATGTGTATAGATGAGGGTGTGTGATGGAGGTGCAGTGACAGTGATGTGTATAGATGAGGGTGTGTGATGGAGGTGCAGTGACAGTGATGTGTATAGATGAGGGTGTGTGATGGAGGTGCAGTGACAGTGATGTGTATAGATGAGGGTGTGTGATGGAGGTGCAGTGACAGTGATGTGTATAGTAGAGATGAGCGGGTTCGGTTTCTTTGAATCCGAACCCGCACGAACTTCACTTTTTTTTTCACGGGTCCGAGCGACTCGGATCTTCCCGCCTTGCTCGGTTAACCCGAGCGCGCCCGAACGTCATCATGACGCTGTCGGATTCTCGCGAGACTCGGATTCTATATAAGGAGCCGCGCGTCGCTGCCATTTTCACACGTGCATTGAGATTGATAGGGAGAGGACGTGGCTGGCGTCCTCTCCATTAGAATAGATTAGAAGAGAGAGAGAGAGAGAGAGAGAGATTGTGCAGACAGAGTTTACCACAGTGACCAGTGCAGTTGTTGTTAAGTTAACTTTTATTTAATATATCCGTTCTCTGCTATATCCGTTCTCTGCCTGAAAAAAACGATACACAGCAGTCACACAGTGTGACTCAGTCTGTGTGCACTCAGCTCAGCCCAGTGTGCTGCACATCAATGTATAAAAGCTTATAATAATTGTGGGGGAGACTGGGGAGCACTGCAGGTTGTTATAGCAGGAGCCAGGAGTACATAATATTATATTAATTTAAAATTAAACAGTGCACACTTTTGCTGCAGGAGTGCCACTGCCAGTGTGACTAGTGGTGACCAGTGCCTGACCACCAGTATAGTAGTATATTGTTGTATACTATCTCTTTATCAACCAGTCTATATTAGCAGCAGACACAGTACAGTGCGGTAGTTCACGGCTGTGGCTACCTCTGTGTCGGCAGTCGGCACTCGGCAGGCAGTCCGTCCATCCATAATTGTATAATTATATACCACCTAACCGTGGTATTTTTTTTTCTTTCTTTATACCGTCGTCATAGTCATACTAGTTGTTACGAGTATACTACTATCTCTTTATCAACCAGTGTACAGTGCGGTAGTTCACGGCTGTGGCTACCTCTGTGTCGGCAGTCGGCAGGCAGTCCGTCCATCCATAATTGTATTATTATAATATATACCACCTAACCGTGGTTTTTTTTTCATTCTTTATACCGTCATAGTGTCATACTAGTTGTTACGAGTATACTACTATCTCTTTATCAACCAGTGTACAGTGCGGTAGTTCACGGCTGTGGCTACCTCTGTGTCGGCAGTCGGCAGGCAGTCCGTCCATCCATAATTGTATTATAATATATACCACCTAACCGTGGTTTTTTTTTCATTCTTTATACCGTCATAGTGTCATACTAGTTGTTACGAGTATACTACTATCTCTTTATCAACCAGTGTACAGTGCGGTAGTTCACGGCTGTGGCTACCTCTGTGTCGGCAGTCGGCAGGCAGTCCGTCCATCCATAATTGTATTATAATATATACCACCTAACCGTGGTTTTTTTTTCATTCTTTATACCGTCATAGTCAGTCATACTAGTTGTTACGAGTATACTACTATCTCTTTATCAACCAGTGTACAGTGCGGTAGTTCACGGCTGTGGCTACCTCTGTGTCGGCACTCGGCAGGCAGTCCGTCCATCCATAATTGTATTATAATATATACCACCTAACCGTGGTTTTTTTTTCATTCTTTATACCGTCATAGTGTCATACTAGTTGTTACGAGTATACTACTATCTCTTTATCAACCAGTGTACAGTGCGGTAGTTCACGGCTGTGGCTACCTCTGTGTCGGCAGTCGGCAGGCAGTCCGTCCATCCATAATTGTATTATAATATATACCACCTAACCGTGGTTTTTTTTTCATTCTTTATACCGTCATAGTGTCATACTAGTTGTTACGAGTATACTACTATCTCTTTATCAACCAGTGTACAGTGCGGTAGTTCACGGCTGTGGCTACCTCTGTGTCGGCAGTCGGCAGGCAGTCCGTCCATCCATAATTGTATTATAATATATACCACCTAACCGTGGTTTTTTTTTCATTCTTTATACCGTCATAGTCAGTCATACTAGTTGTTACGAGTATACTACTATCTCTTTATCAACCAGTGTACAGTGCGGTAGTTCACGGCTGTGGCTACCTCTGTGTCGGAACTCGGCAGGCAGTCCGTCCATCCATAATTGTATTACAATATATACCACCTAACCGTGGTTTTTTTTTCATTCTTTATACCGTCATAGTCAGTCATACTAGTTGTTACGAGTATACTACTATCTCTTTATCAACCAGTGTACAGTGCGGTAGTTCACGGCTGTGGCTACCTCTGTGTCGGAACTCGGCAGGCAGTCCGTCCATCCATAATTGTATTATTATAATATATACCACCTAACCGTGGTTTTTTTTTCATTCTTTATACCGTCATAGTGTCATACTAGTTGTTACGAGTATACTACTATCTCTTTATCAACCAGTGTACAGTGCGGTAGTTCACGGCTGTGGCTACCTCTGTGTCGGCAGTCGGCAGGCAGTCCGTCCATCCATAATTGTATTATAATATATACCACCTAACCGTGGTTTTTTTTTCATTCTTTATACCGTCATAGTCAGTCATACTAGTTGTTACGAGTATACTACTATCTCTTTATCAACCAGTGTACAGTGCGGTAGTTCACGGCTGTGGCTACCTCTGTGTCGGCAGTCGGCAGGCAGTCCGTCCATCCATAATTGTATTACAATATATACCACCTAACCGTGGTTTTTTTTTCATTCTTTATACCGTCATAGTCAGTCATACTAGTTGTTACGAGTATACTACTATCTCTTTATCAACCAGTGTACAGTGCGGTAGTTCACGGCTGTGGCTACCTCTGTGTCGGAACTCGGCAGGCAGTCCGTCCATCCATAATTGTATTATTATAATATATACCACCTAACCGTGGTTTTTTTTTCATTCTTTATACCGTCATAGTGTCATACTAGTTGTTACGAGTATACTACTATCTCTTTATCAACCAGTGTACAGTGCGGTAGTTCACGGCTGTGGCTACCTCTGTGTCGGCAGTCGGCAGGCAGTCCGTCCATCCATAATTGTATTATAATATATACCACCTAACCGTGGTTTTTTTTTCATTCTTTATACCGTCATAGTCAGTCATACTAGTTGTTACGAGTATACTACTATCTCTTTATCAACCAGTGTACAGTGCGGTAGTTCACGGCTGTGGCTACCTCTGTGTCGGAACTCGGCAGGCAGTCCGTCCATCCATAATTGTATTACAATATATACCACCTAACCGTGGTTTTTTTTTCATTCTTTATACCGTCATAGTCAGTCATACTAGTTGTTACGAGTATACTACTATCTCTTTATCAACCAGTGTACAGTGCGGTAGTTCACGGCTGTGGCTACCTCTGTGTCGGCACTCGGCAGGCAGTCCGTCCATCCATAATTGTATTACAATATATACCACCTAACCGTGGTTTTTTTATACCACCTAACCGTGGCAGTCCGTCCATAATTGTATACTAGTATCCAATCCATCCATCTCCATTGTTTACCTGAGGTGCCTTTTAGTTCTGCCTATAAAATATGGAGAACAAAAAAGTTGAGGTTCCAAAATTAGGGAAAGATCAAGATCCACTTCCACCTCGTGCTGAAGCTGCTGCCACTAGTCATGGCCGAGACGATGAAATGCCAGCAACGTCGTCTGCCAAGGCCGATGCCCAATGTCATAGTACAGAGCATGTCAAATCCAAAACACCAAATATCAGAAAAAAAAGGACTCCAAAACCTAAAATAAAATTGTCGGAGGAGAAGCGTAAACTTGCCAATATGCCATTTACCACACGGAGTGGCAAGGAACGGCTGAGGCCCTGGCCTATGTTCATGGCTAGTGGTTCAGCTTCACATGAGGATGGAAGCACTCAGCCTCTCGCTAGAAAACTGAAAAGACTCAAGCTGGCAAAAGCACCGCAAAGAACTGTGCGTTCTTTGAAATCCCAAATCCACAAGGAGAGTCCAATTGTGTCGGTTGCGATGCCTGACCTTCCCAACACTGGACGTGAAGAGCATGCGCCTTCCACTATTTGCATGCCCCCTGCAAGTGCTGGAAGGAGCACCCGCAGTCCAGTTCCTGATAGTCAGATTGAAGATGTCAGTGTTGAAGTACACCAGGATGAGGAGGATATGGGTGTTGCTGGCGCTGGGGAGGAAATTGACCAGAAGGATTCTGATGGTGAGGTGGTTTGTTTAAGTCAGGCACCCGGGGAGACACCTGTTGTCCGTGGGAGGAATATGGCCGTTGACATGCCAGGTGAAAATACCAAAAAAATCAGCTCTTCGGTGTGGAGGTATTTCACCAGAAATGCGGACAACAGGTGTCAAGCCGTGTGTTCCCTTTGTCAAGCTGTAATAAGTAGGGGTAAGGACGTTAACCACCTCGGAACATCCTCCCTTATACGTCACCTGCAGCGCATTCATAATAAGTCAGTGACAAGTTCAAAAACTTTGGGTGACAGCGGAAGCAGTCCACTGACCAGTAAATCCCTTCCTCTTGTAACCAAGCTCACGCAAACCACCCCACCAACTCCCTCAGTGTCAATTTCCTCCTTCCCCAGGAATGCCAATAGTCCTGCAGGCCATGTCACTGGCAAGTCTGACGAGTCCTCTCCTGCCTGGGATTACTCCGATGCATCCTTGCGTGTAACGCCTACTGCTGCTGGCGCTGCTGTTGTTGCCGCTGGGAGTCGATGGTCATCCCAGAGGGGAAGTCGTAAGCCCACTTGTACTACTTCCAGTAAGCAATTGACTGTTCAACAGTCCTTTGCGAGGAAGATGAAATATCACAGCAGTCATCCTACTGCAAAGCGGATAACTGAGTCCTTGACAACTATGTTGGTGTTAGACGTGCGTCCGGTATCCGCCGTTAGTTCACAGGGAACTAGACAATTTATTGAGGCAGTGTGCCCCCGTTACCAAATACCATCTAGGTTCCACTTCTCTAGGCAGGCGATACCGAGAATGTACACGGACGTCAGAAAAAGACTCACCAGTGTCCTAAAAAATGCAGTTGTACCCAATGTCCACTTAACCACGGACATGTGGACAAGTGGAGCAGGGCAGGGTCAGGACTATATGACTGTGACAGCCCACTGGGTAGATGTATGGACTCCCGCCGCAAGAACAGCAGCGGCGGCACCAGTAGCAGCGTCTCGCAAACGCCAACTCTTTCCTTAGGCAGGCTACGCTTTGTATCACCGCTTTCCAGAATACGCACACAGCTGAAAACCTCTTACGGCAACTGAGGAAGATCATCGCGGAATGGCTTACCCCAATTGGACTCTCCTGTGGATTTGTGGCATCGGACAACGCCAGCAATATTGTGTGTGCATTAAATATGGGCAAATTCCAGCACGTCCCATGTTTTGCACATACCTTGAATTTGGTGGTGCAGAATTTTTTAAAAAACGAGAGGGGCGTGCAAGAGATGCTGTCGGTGGCCAGAAAAATTGCGGGACACTTTCGGCGTACAGGCACCACGTACAGAAGACTGGAGCACCACCAAAAACTACTGAACCTGCCCTGCCATCATCTGAAGCAAGAAGTGGTAACGAGGTGGAATTCAACCCTCTATATGCTTCAGAGGTTGGAGGAGCAGCAAAAGGCCATTCAAGCCTATACAATTGAGCACGATATAGGAGATGGAATGCACCTGTCTCAAGTGCAGTGGAGAATGATTTCAACGTTGTGCAAGGTTCTGATGCCCTTTGAACTTGCCACACGTGAAGTCAGTTCAGACACTGCCAGCCTGAGTCAGGTCATTCCCCTCATCAGGCTTTTGCAGAAGAAGCTGGAGGCATTGAAGAAGGAGCTAACACGGAGCGATTCCGCTAGGCATGTGGGACTTGTGGATGCAGCCCTTAATTCGCTTAACAAGGATTCACGGGTGGTCAATCTGTTGAAATCAGAGCACTACATTTTGGCCACCGTGCTCGATCCTAGATTTAAAGCCTACCTTGGATCTCTCTTTCCGGCAGACACAGGTCTGCTGGGGTTGAAAGACCTGCTGGTGACAAAATTGTCAAGTCAAGCGGAACGCGACCTGTCAACATCTCCTCCTTCACATTCTCCCGCAACTGGGGGTGCGAGGAAAAGGCTCAGAATTCCGAGCCCACCTGCTGGCGGTGATGCAGGGCAGTCTGGAGCGACTGCTGATGCTGACATCTGGTCCGGACTGAAGGACCTGACAACGATTACGGACATGTCGTCTACTGTCACTGCATATGATTCTCTCAACATTGATAGAATGGTGGAGGATTATATGAGTGACCGCATCCAAGTAGGCACGTCACACAGTCCGTACTTATACTGGCAGGAAAAAGAGGCAATTTGGAGGCCCTTGCACAAACTGGCTTTATTCTACCTAAGTTGCCCTCCCACAAGTGTGTACTCCGAAAGAGTGTTTAGTGCCGCCGCTCACCTTGTCAGCAATCGGCGTACGAGGTTACATCCAGAAAATGTGGAGAAGATGATGTTCATTAAAATGAATTATAATCAATTCCTCCGCGGAGACATTGACCAGCAGCAATTGCCTCCACAAAGTACACAGGGAGCTGAGATGGTGGATTCCAGTGGGGACGAATTGATAATCTGTGAGGAGGGGGATGTACACGGTGATATATCGGAGGGTGAAGATGAGGTGGACATCTTGCCTCTGTAGAGCCAGTTTGTGCAAGGAGAGATTAATTGCTTCTTTTTTGGGGGGGGTCCAAACCAACCCGTCATATCAGTCACAGTCGTGTGGCAGACCCTGTCACTGAAATGATGGGTTGGTTAAAGTGTGCATGTCCTGTTTTGTTTATACAACATAAGGGTGGGTGGGAGGGCCCAAGGATAATTCCATCTTGCACCTCTTTTTTCTTTTCTTTTTCTTTGCATCATGTGCTGATTGGGGAGGGTTTTTTGGAAGGGACATCCTGCGTGACACTGCAGTGCCACTCCTAGATGGGCCCGGTGTTTGTGTCGGCCACTAGGGTCGCTAATCTTACTCACACAGCTACCTCATTGCGCCTCTTTTTTTCTTTGCGTCATGTGCTGTTTGGGGAGGGTTTTTTGGAAGGGACATCCTGCGTGACACTGCAGTGCCACTCCTAGATGGGCCCGGTGTTTGTGTCGGCCACTAGGGTCGCTAATCTTACTCACACAGTCAGCTACCTCATTGCGCCTCTTTTTTTCTTTGCGTCATGAGCTGTTTGGGGAGGGTTTTTTGGAAGGGCCATCCTGCGTGACACTGCAGTGCCACTCCTAGATGGGCCCGGTGTTTGTGTCGGCCACTAGGGTCGCTAATCTTACTCACACAGTCAGCTACCTCATTGCGCCTCTTTTTTTCTTTGCGTCATGTGCTGTTTGGGGAGGGTTTTTTGGAAGGGCCATCCTGCGTGACACTGCAGTGCCACTCCTAGATGGGCCCGGTGTTTGTGTCGGCCACTAGGGTCGCTAATCTTACTCACACAGCTACCTCATTGCGCCTCTTTTTTTCTTTGCGTCATGTGCTGTTTGGGGAGGGTTTTTTGGAAGGGCCATCCTGCGTGACACTGCAGTGCCACTCCTAGATGGGCCCGGTGTTTGTGTCGGCCACTAGGGTCGCTAATCTTACTCACACAGCTACCTCATTGCGCCTCTTTTTTTCTTTGCGTCATGTGCTGTTTGGGGAGGGTTTTTTGGAAGGGACATCCTGCGTGACACTGCAGTGCCACTCCTAGATGGGCCCGGTGTTTGTGTCGGCCACTAGGGTCGCTTATCTTACTCACACAGCGACCTCGGTGCAAATTTTAGGACTAAAAATAATATTGTGAGGTGTGAGGTATTCAGAATAGACTGAAAATGAGTGTAAATTATGGTTTTTGAGGTTAATAATACTTTGGGATCAAAATGACCCCCAAATTCTATGATTTAAGCTGTTTTTTAGTGTTTTTGGAAAAAAACACCCGAATCCAAAACACACCCGAATCCGACAAAAATAATTCGGTGAGGTTTTGCCAAAACGCGTTCGAACCCAAAACACGGCCGCGGAACCGAACCCAAAACCAAAACACAAAACCCGAAAAATTTCAGGCGCTCATCTCTAGTGTATAGATGAGGGTGTGTGATGGAGGTGCAGTGACAGTGATGTGTATAGATAAGGGTGTGTGATGGAGGTGCAGTGACAGTGATGTGTATAGATGAGGGTGTATGATGGAGGTACAGTGACAGTGATGTGTACAGATGAGGGTGTATGATGGAGGTGCAGTGACAGTGATGTGTATAGATGAGGGTGTGTGATGGAGGTACAGTGACAGTGATGTGTATAGATGAGGGTGTGTGATGGAGGTGCAGTGACAGTGATGTGTATAGATGAGGGTGTGTGATGGAGGTGCAGTGACAGTGATGTGTATAGATGAGGGTGTGTGATAGAGGTGCAGTGACAGTGATGTGTATAGATGAGGGTGTGTGATGGAGGTGCAGTGACAGTGATGTGTATAGATGAGGGTGTGTGATGGAGGTGCAGTGACAGTGATGTGTATAGATAAGGGTGTGTGATGGAGGTGCAGTGACAGTGATGTGTATAGATGAGGGTGTATGATGGAGGTGCAGTGACAGTGATGTGTACAGATGAGGGTGTATGATGGAGGTGCAGTGACAGTGATGTGTACAGATGAGGGTGTGTGATGGAGGTGCAGTGACAGTGATGTGTATAGATGAGGTGTGTGATGGAGGTGCAGTGACAGTGATGTGTATAGATGAGGGTGTGTGATGGAGGTGCAGTGACAGTGATGTGTATAGATGAGGGTGTGTGATGGAGGTACAGTGACAGTGATGTGTATAGATGAGGGTGTGTGATGGAGGTGCAGTGACAGTGATGTGTATAGATGAGGGTGAGTGATGGAGGTGCAGTGACAGTGATGTGTATAGATGAGGGTGTGTGATAGAGGTGCAGTGACAGTGATGTGTATAGATGAGGGTGTGTGATGGAGGTGCAGTGACAGTGATGTGTATAGATGAGGGTGTATGATGGAGGTGCAGTGACAGTGATGTGTATAGATGAGGGTGTGTGATGGAGGTGCAGTGACAGTGATGTGTATAGATGAGGGTGTGTGATGTAGGTGCAGTGACAGTGATGTGTACAGATGAGGGTGTGTGATGGAGGTGCAGTGACAGTGATGTGTATAGATGAGGGTGTGTGATGGAGGTGCAGTGACAGTGATGTGTACAGATGAGGGTGTGTGATGGAGGTGCAGTGACAGTGATGTGTATAGATGAAGGTGTGTGATGGAGGTGCAGTGACAGTGATGTGTATAGATGAAGGTGTGTGATGGAGGTGCAGTGACAGTGATGTGTATAGATGAGGTGTGTGATGGAGGTGCAGTGACAGTGATGTGTATAGATGAGGTGTGTAATGAAGGTGCAGTGACATGGATGTGTATAGATGAGGGTGTGTGATGGAGGTGCAGTGACAGGGATGTGTATAGATGAGGGTGTGTGATGGAGGTGCAGTGACAGTGATGTGTATAGATGAAGGTGTATGATGGAGGTGCAGTGACAGTGATGTGTATAGATGAGGGTGTGTGATGGAGGTGCAGTGACAGTGATGTGTACAGATCAGGGTGTGTGATGGAGGTGCAGTGACAGTGATGTGTATAGATGAGGGTGTGTGATGGAGGTGCAGTGACAGTGATGTGTATAGATGAGGGTGTGTGATGGAGGTGCAGTGACAGTGATGTGTATAGATGAAGGTGTGTGATGGAGGTGCAGTGACAGTGATGTGTATAGATGAGGGTGTGTGATGGAGGTGCAGTGACAGTGATGTGTATAGATGAGGTGTGTGATGGAGGTACAGTGACAGTGATGTGTACAGATGAGGGTGTGTGATGGAGGTACAGTGACAGTGATGTGTATAGATGAGGGTGTATGATGGAGGTGCAGTGACAGTGATGTGTACAGATCAGGGTGTGTGATGGAGGTGCAGTGACAGTGATGTGTATAGATGAAGGTGTGTGATGGAGGTGCAGTGACAGTGATGTGTATAGATGAGGGTGTGTGATGGAGGTGCAGTGACAGTGATGTGTATAGATGAGGTGTGTGATGGAGGTGCAGTGACAGTGATGTGTACAGATGAGGGTGTGTGATGGAGGTACAGTGACAGTGATGTGTATAGATGAGGGTGTATGATGGAGGTGCAGTGACAGTGATGTGTACAGATGAGGGTGTGTGATGGAGGTACAGTGACAGTGATGTGTACAGATGAGGGTGTGTGATGGAGGTGCAGTGACAGTGATGTGTGTAGATGAGGGTGTGTGATGGAGGTGCAGTGACAGTGATGTGTATAGATGAGGGTGTGTGATGGAGGTGCAGTGACAGTGATGTGTGTAGATGAGGGTGTGTGATGGAGGTGCAGAGACAGTGATGTGTATAGATGAGGGTGTATGATGGAGGTGCAGTGACAGTGATGTGTATAGATGAGGGTGTGTGATGGAGGTGCAGTGACAGTGATGTGTATAGATGAGGGTGTGTGATGGAGGTACAGTGACAGTGATGTGTATAGATGAGGGTGTGTGATGGAAGTGCAGTGACAGTGATGTGTATAGATGAGGGTGTGTGATGGAGGTGCAGTGACAGTGATGTGTACAGATGAGGGTGTGTGATGGAGGTACAGTGACAGTGATGTGTATAGATGAGGGTGTGTGATGGAAGTGCAGTGACAGTGATGTGTATAGATGAGGGTGTGTGATGGAAGTGCAGTGACAGTGATGTGTATAGATGAGGGTGTGTGATGGAGGTGCAGTGACAGTGATGTGTATAGATGAGGGTGTGTGATGGAAGTGCAGTGACAGTGATGTGTATAGATGAGGGTGTGTGATGGAGGTGCAGTGACAGTGATGTGTATAGATGAGGGTGTGTGATGGAGGTGCAGTGACAGTGATGTGTATAGATGAGGGTGTGTGATGGAGGTGCAGTGACAGTAATGTGTATAGATGAGGGTGTGTGATGGAAGTGCAGTGACAGTGATGTGTATAGATGAGGGTGTGTGATGGAGGTGCAGTGACAGTGATGTGTACAGATGAGGGTGTGTGATGGAGGTGCAGTGACAGTGATGTGTACAGATGAGGGTGTGTGATGGAGGTGTAGTGACAGTGATGTGTATAGATGAGGGTGTGTGATGGAGGTGCAGTGACAGTGATGTGTATAGATGAGGGTGTGTGATGGAGGTGCAGTGACAGTGATGTGTATAGATGAGGGTGTGTGATGGAGGTGCAGTGACAGTGATGTGTATAGATGAGGGTGTGTGATGGAGGTGCAGTGACAGTAATGTGTATAGATGAGGGTGTATGATGGAGGTGCAGTGACAGTTATGTGTAGAGATGAGGGTGTGTGATGGAGGTGCAGTGACAGTGATGTGTATAGATGAGGGTGCGTGATGGAGGTGCAGTGACAGTGATGTGTATAGATGAGGGTGTGTGATGGAGGTGCAGTGACAGTGATGTATATAGATGAGGGTGTATGATGGAGGTGCAGTGTCAGTGATGTGTATAGATGAGGGTGTGTGATGGAGGTGCAGTTACAGTGATGTATATAGATCAGGGTGTGTGATGGAGGTGCAGTGACAGTGATGTGTAAAGATGAGGGTGTGTGATGGAGGTGCAGTGACAGTGATGTGTATAGATGAGGGTGTGTGATGGAGGTGCAGTGACAGTGATGTGTACAGATGAGGGTGTGTGATGGAGATGCAGTGACAGTGATGTGTATAGATGAGGGTGTGTGATGGAGGTGCAGTGACAGTGATGTGTATAGATGAGGGTGTGTGATGGAGGTGCAGTGACAGTGATGTGTATAGATGAGAGTGTATGATGGAGGTGCAGTGACAGTGATGTGTTTAGATGAGGGTGTGTGAAGGAGGTGCAGTAATAGTATATACATGAGGGTGTGTGAAGGAGGTGCAGTAATAGTATATAGATGAGGGTGTGTGAAGGAGGTGCAGTGATAATATATAGAGGAGGGTGTGTGATGGAGGTGCAGTGACAGTGACAGTATATAGATGAGGGTGTGTGATGGAGGTTCAGTGACAGGATATAGATGAGGGTGTGTGATGGAGGTGCAGTGACAGTGACAGTATATAGATGAGGGTGTGTGATGGAGGTGCAGTGACAGTATATAGATGAGGGTGTGTGATGGAGGTGCAGTGACAGTGATGTGTATAGATGAGGGTGTATGATGGAGGTGCAGTGACAGTGATGTGTATAGATGAGGGTGTGTGATGGAGGTGCAGTGACAGTGACAGTATATAGATGAGGGTGTGTGATGGAGGTGCAGTGACAGTATATAGATGAGGGTGTGTGATGGAGGTGCAGTGACAGTGATGTGTATAGATGAGGGTGTATGATGGAGGTGCAGTGACAGTGATGTGTATAGATGAGGGTGTGTGATGGTGTGCAGTGACAGTGATGTGTATAGATGAGGGTGTATGATGGAGGTGCAGTGACAGTGATGTGTATAGATGAGGGTGTGTGATGGAGGTGCAGTGACAGTGATGTGTATAGAAGAGGGTGTGTGATATAGGTGTAGTGACAGTGATGTGTATAGATGAGGGCGTGTGATGGAGGTGCAGTGACAGTGATGTGTATAGATGAGGGTGTGTGATGGAGGTGCAGTGACAGTGATGAGTACAGATGAGGGTGTGTGATGGAGGTGCAGTGACAGTGATGTGTATAGATGAGGGTGTGTGATGGATGTGCAGTGACAGTGATGTGTATAGATGAAGGTGTGTGATAAAGGTGCAGTGACAGTGATGTGTATAGATAATGGTGTGTGATGGAGGTGCAGTGACAGTGATGTGTATAGATGAGGGTGTGTGATGTAGGTGCAGTGACAGTGATGTGTATAGATGAGGGTGTATGATGGAGGTGCAGTGACAGTGATGTGTACAGATGAGGGTGTGTGATGGAGGTGCAGTGACAGTGATGTGTACAGATGAGGGTGTGTGATGGAGGTGTAGTGACAGTGATGTGTATAGATGAGGGTGTGTGATGGAGGTGCAGTGACAGTGATGTGTATAGATGAGGGTGTGTGATGGAGGTGCAGTGACAGTGATGTGTATAGATGAGGGTGTGTGATGGAGGTGCAGTGACAGTGATGTGTATAGATGAGGGTGTGTGATGGAGGTGCAGTGACAGTAATGTGTATAGATGAGGGTGTATGATGGAGGTGCAGTGACAGTTATGTGTAGAGATGAGGGTGTGTGATGGAGGTGCAGTGACAGTGATGTGTATAGATGAGGGTGCGTGATGGAGGTGCAGTGACAGTGATGTGTATAGATGAGGGTGTGTGATGGAGGTGCAGTGACAGTGATGTATATAGATGAGGGTGTATGATGGAGGTGCAGTGTCAGTGATGTGTATAGATGAGGGTGTGTGATGGAGGTGCAGTTACAGTGATGTATATAGATCAGGGTGTGTGATGGAGGTGCAGTGACAGTGATGTGTAAAGATGAGGGTGTGTGATGGAGGTGCAGTGACAGTGATGTGTATAGATGAGGGTGTGTGATGGAGGTGCAGTGACAGTGATGTGTACAGATGAGGGTGTGTGATGGAGATGCAGTGACAGTGATGTGTATAGATGAGGGTGTGTGATGGAGGTGCAGTGACAGTGATGTGTATAGATGAGGGTGTGTGATGGAGGTGCAGTGACAGTGATGTGTATAGATGAGAGTGTATGATGGAGGTGCAGTGACAGTGATGTGTTTAGATGAGGGTGTGTGAAGGAGGTGCAGTAATAGTATATACATGAGGGTGTGTGAAGGAGGTGCAGTAATAGTATATAGATGAGGGTGTGTGAAGGAGGTGCAGTGATAATATATAGAGGAGGGTGTGTGATGGAGGTGCAGTGACAGTGACAGTATATAGATGAGGGTGTGTGATGGAGGTGCAGTGACAGTGACAGTATATAGATGAGGGTGTGTGATGGAGGTGCAGTGACAGTGACAGTATATAGATGAGGGTGTGTGATGGAGGTGCAGTGACAGTATATAGATGAGGGTGTGTGATGGAGGTGCAGTGACAGTGATGTGTATAGATGAGGGTGTATGATGGAGGTGCAGTGACAGTGATGTGTATAGATGAGGGTGTGTGATGGAGGTGCAGTGACAGTGACAGTATATAGATGAGGGTGTGTGATGGAGGTGCAGTGACAGTATATAGATGAGGGTGTGTGATGGAGGTGCAGTGACAGTGATGTGTATAGATGAGGGTGTATGATGGAGGTGCAGTGACAGTGATGTGTATAGATGAGGGTGTGTGATGGTGTGCAGTGACAGTGATGTGTATAGATGAGGGTGTATGATGGAGGTGCAGTGACAGTGATGTGTATAGATGAGGGTGTGTGATGGAGGTGCAGTGACAGTGATGTGTATAGAAGAGGGTGTGTGATATAGGTGTAGTGACAGTGATGTGTATAGATGAGGGCGTGTGATGGAGGTGCAGTGACAGTGATGTGTATAGATGAGGGTGTGTGATGGAGGTGCAGTGACAGTGATGAGTACAGATGAGGGTGTGTGATGGAGGTGCAGTGACAGTGATGTGTATAGATGAGGGTGTGTGATGGATGTGCAGTGACAGTGATGTGTATAGATGAAGGTGTGTGATGAAGGTGCAGTGACAGTGATGTGTATAGATAATGGTGTGTGATGGAGGTGCAGTGACAGTGATGTGTATAGATGAGGGTGTGTGATGTAGGTGCAGTGACAGTGATGTGTATAGATGAGGGTGTATGATGGAGGTGCAGTGACAGTGATGTGTACAGATGAGGGTGTGTGATGGAGGTGTAGTGACTGTGATGTGTATAGATGAGGGTGTATGATGGAGGGGTAGTGACAGTGATGTGTATAGATGAGGGTGTGTGATGGAGGTGCAGTGACAGTGATGTGTATAGATGAGGGTGTGTGATGGAGGTGTAGTGACAGTGATGTGTATAGATGAGGGTGTGTGATGGAGGTGCAGTGACAGTGATGTGTACAGATGAGGGTGTGTGATGGAGGTGCAGTGACAGTGATGTGTATAGATGAGGGTGTATGATGGAGGTGCAGTGACAGTGATGTGTATAGATGAGGTGTGTGATGGAGGTGCAGTGACAGTGATGTGTATAGATGAGGGTGTGTAATGGAGGTGCAGTGACAGCGATGTGTATAGATGAGGGTGTATGATGGAGGTGCAGTGACAGTGATGTGTATAGATGAGGGTGTGTGATGGAGGTGCGGTGACAGTAATGTATATAGATGAGGGTGTGTGATGGAGGTGCAGTGACAGTGATGTGTATAGATGAGGGTGTGTGATGGAGGTGCAGTGACAGTGATGTGTACAGATGAGGGTGAGTGATGTAGGTGTAGTGACAGTGATGTGTATAGATGAGGGCGTGTGATGGAGGTGCAGTGACAGTGATGTGTATAGATGAGGGTGTGTAATGGAGGTGCAGTGACAGTGATGTGTATAGATGAGGGTGTGTGATGGAGGTGCAGTGATAGTGATGTGTATAGATGAGGGTGTGTGATGGAGGTGCAGTGACAGTGATGTGTATAGATGAGGTGTGTGATGGAGGTGCAGTGACAGTGATGTGTATAGATGAGGTGTGTAATGGAGGTGCAGTGACAGTAATGTGTACAGATGAGGGTGTGTGATGGAGGTGCAGTGACAGTGATGTGTATAGATGAGGGTGTGTGATGGAGATGCAGTGACAGTGATGTGTATAGATGAGGGTGTGTGATGGAGGTGCAGTGACAGTGATGAGTACAGATGAGGGTGTGTGATGGAGGTGCAGTGACAGTGATGTGTATAGATGAGGGTGTGTGATGGATGTGCAGTGACAGTGATGTGTATAGATGAAGGTGTGTGATGAAGGTGCAGTGACAGTGATGTGTATAGATAATGGTGTGTGATGGAGGTGCAGTGACAGTGATGTGTATAGATGAGGGTGTGTGATGGAGGTGCAGTGACAGTGATGTGTATAGATGAGGGTGTGTGATGTAGGTGCAGTGACAGTGATGTGTATAGATGAGGGTGTATGATGGAGGTGCAGTGACAGTGATGTGTACAGATGAGGGTGTGTGATGGAGGTGTAGTGACAGTGATGTGTATAGATGAGGGTGTATGATGGAGGGGTAGTGACAGTGATGTGTATAGATGAGGGTGTGTGATGGAGGTGCAGTGACAGTGATGTGTATAGATGAGGGTGTATGATAGAGGTGCAGTGACAGTGATGTGTACAGATGAGGGTGTATGATGGAGGTGCAGTGACAGTGATGTGTACAGATGAGGGTGTGTGATGGAGGTGTAGTGACAGTGATGTGTATAGATGAGGGTGTGTGATGGAGGTGCAGTGACAGTGATGTGTATAGATGAAGGTGTGTGATGAAGGTGCAGTGACAGTGATGTGTATAGATAATGGTGTGTGATGGAGGTGCAGTGACAGTGATGTGTATAGATGAGGGTGTGTGATGGAGGTGCAGTGACAGTGATGTGTATAGATGAGGGTGTGTGATGTAGGTGCAGTGACAGTGATGTGTATAGATGAGGGTGTATGATGGAGGTGCAGTGACAGTGATGTGTACAGATGAGGGTGTGTGATGGAGGTGTAGTGACAGTGATGTGTATAGATGAGGGTGTATGATGGAGGGGTAGTGACAGTGATGTGTATAGATGAGGGTGTGTGATGGAGGTGCAGTGACAGTGATGTGTATAGATGAGGGTGTATGATAGAGGTGCAGTGACAGTGATGTGTACAGATGAGGGTGTGTGATGGAGGTGCAGTGACAGTGATGTGTACAGATGAGGGTGTGTGATGGAGGTGTAGTGACAGTGATGTGTATAGATGAGGGTGTGTGATGGAGGTGCAGTGACAGTGATGTGTACAGATGAGGGTGTGTGATGGAGGTGCAGTGACAGTGATGTGTATAGATGAGGGTGTATGATGGAGGTGCAGTGACAGTGATGTGTATAGATGAGGGTGTGTGATGGAGGTGCAGTGACAGTGATGTGTATAGATGAGGGTGTATGATGGAGGTGCAGTGACAGTGATGTGTATAGATGAGGGTGTATGATGGAGGTGCAGTGACAGTGATGTGTATAGATGAGGGTGTGTGATGGAGGGGCAGTGACAGTGATGTGTATAGATGAGGGTGTATGATGGAGGTGCAGTGACAGTGATGTGTACAGATGAGGGTGTGTGATGGAGGTGCAGTGACAGTGATGTGTATAGATGAGGGTGTGTGATGGAGGTGCAGTGACAGTGATGTGTACAGATGAGGGTGTGTAATGGAGGTGCAGTGACAGCGATGTGTATAGATGAGGGTGTATGATGGAGGTGCAGTGACAGTGATGTGTATAGATGAGGGTGTGTAATGGAGGTGCAGTGACAGTGATGTGTATAGATGAGGGTGTGTGATGGAGGTGCAGTGACAGTGATGTGTATAGATGAGGGTGTATGATGGAGGTGCAGTGACAGTGATGTGTACAGATGAGGGTGTGTGATGGAGGTGCAGTGACAGTGATGTGTATAGATGAGGGTGTGTGATGGAGGTGCAGTGACAGTGATGTGTACAGATGAGGGTGTATGATGGAGGTGCAGTGACAGCGATGTGTATAGATGAGGGTGTATGATGGAGGTGCAGTGACAGTGATGTGTATAGATGAGGGTGTGTAATGGAGGTGCAGTGACAGTGATGTGTATAGATGAGGGTGTGTGATGGAGGTGCAGTGACAGTGATGTGTATAGATGAGGGTGTATGATGGAGGTGCAGTGACAGTGATGTGTATAGATGAGGGTGTGTGATGGAGGTGCGGTGACAGTAATGTATATAGATGAGGGTGTGTGATGGAGGTGCAGTGACAGTGATGTGTGTATAGATGAGGGTGTGTGATGGAGGTGCAGTGACAGTGATGTGTACAGATGAGGGTGAGTGATGTAGGTGCAGTGACAGTGATGTGTATAGATGATGGTGTGTGATGGAGGTGCAGTGACAGTGATGTGTACAGATGAGGGTGTGTGATGGAGGTGCAGTGACAGTGATGTGTATAGATGAGGGTGTGTGATGGAGGTGCAGTGACAGTGATGTGTACAGATGAGGGTGAGTGATGTAGGTGCAGTGACAGTGATGTGTATAGATGAGGGTGTGTGATGGAGGTGCAGTGACAGTGATGTGTACAGATGAGGGTGAGTGATGTAGGTGCAGTGACAGTGATGTGTATAGATGAGGGTGAGTGATGTAGGTGCAGTGACAGTGATGTGTATAGATGATGGTGTGTGATGGAGGTGCAGTGACAGTGATGTGTACAGATGAGGGTGTGTGATGGAGGTGCAGTGACAGTGATGTGTATAGATGAGGGTGTGTGATGGATGTGCAGTGACAGTGATGTGTATAGATGAGGGTGTGTGATGGAGGTGCAGTGACAGTGATGTGTATAGATGAGGGTGTGTGATGGAGGAGCAGTGACAGTGATGTGTACAGATGAGGGTGTGTGATGGAGGTGCAGTGACAGTGATGTGTATAGATGAGGTGTGTGATGGAGGTACAGTGACAGTGATGTGTATAGATGAGGGTGTGTGATGGAGGTGCAGTGACAGTGATGTGTATAGATGAGGGTGTGTGATGGAGGTGCAGTGACAGTGATGTGTATAGATGAGGGTGTATGATGGAGGTGCAGTGACAGTGATGTGTATAGATGAGGGTGTGTGATGGAGGTACAGTGACAGTGATGTGTACAGATGAGGGTGTATGATGGAGGTGCAGTGACAGTGATGTGTATAGATGAGGGTGTGTGATGGAGGTACAGTGACAGTGATGTGTATAGATGAGGGTGTGTGATGGAGGTGCAGTGACAGTGATGTGTACAGATGAGGGTGTATGATGGAGGTGCAGTGACAGTGATGTGTATAGATGAGGGTGTGTGATGGAGGTGCAGTGACAGTGATGTGTACAGATGAGGGTGTGTGATGGAGGTGCAGTGACAGTGATGTGTTTAGATGATGGTGTGTGATGGAGGTGCAGTGACAGTGATGTGTATAGATGAGGGTGTGTGATGGAGGTGCAGTGACAGTGATGTGTATAGATGAGGGTATGATGGAGGTGCAGTGACAGTGATGTGTATAGATGAGGGTGTGTGATGGAGGTGCAGTGACAGTGATGTGTATAGATGAGGGTGTGATGGAGGTGCAGTGACAGTGATGTGTATAGATGAGGGTGTGTGATGGAGGTGCAGTGACAGTGATGTGTACAGATGAGGGTGTGTGATGGAGGTATAGTGACAGTGATGTGTATAGATGAGGGTGTGTGATGGAGGTGCAGTGACAGTGATGTGTATAGATGAGGGTGTGTGATGGAGGTGCAGTGACAGTGATGTGTACAGATGAGGGTGAGTGATGTAGGTGCAGTGACAGTGATGTGTATAGATGAGGGTGTATGATGGAGGTGCAGTGACAGTGATGTGTATAGATGAGGGTGTGTGATGGAGGTGCAGTGACAGTGATGTGTATAGATGAGGGTGTGTGATGGAGGTGCAGTGACAGTGATGTGTATAGATGAGGGTGTATGATGGAGGTGCAGTGACAGTGATCTGTACAGATGAGGGTGTGTGATGGAGATGCAGTGACAGTGATGTGTATAGATGAGGGTGTGTGATGGAGGTGCAGTGACAGTGATGTGTATAGATGAGGGTGTATGATGGAGGTGCAGTGACAGTGATGTGTATAGATGATGGTGTGTGATGGAGGTGCAGTGACAGTGATGTGTATAGATGAGGGTGTGTGATAGAGGTGCAGTGACAGTGATATGTATAGATGAGGGTTTGTGATGGAGGTGCAGTGACAGTGATGTGTATAGATGAGGGTGTGTGATGGAGGTGCAGTGACAGTGATGTGTATAGATGAGGGTGTGTGATGGAGGTGCAGTGACAGTGACAGTATATAGATGAGGGTGTGTGATGGAGGTGCAGTGAGAGTGACAGTATATAGATGAGGGTGTGTGATGGAGGTGCAGTGACAGTATATAGAGGAGGGTGTATGGTATAGGAGCAGTTACATGTGTGGTATACGGTACTTACAGTCAGATGATGGCTTTGTGAGTTACATGTTGTGATTTGACGGTTTTATAGGGAAGTTTGTGTATTTCTGTGAGTATATAATTGCAGCACTTATGTTCGTAGTTAGAAAGTTAGTATTCCCTGTGCTCATTGTCAGGAATTGTATCAATCCTTTGTTTTATCCAATTGGATAATTACAATTATAATTGTTCAGATGGGATCTTCCAGCTGTATTGCTTGCTATCATAAAAAACCTTACCAGAGCATGTAATACATTTATTCGTTTATATACAATGAATTGGAAGAAAGAAATAATCAACTTCTTATTTTCTTTAATTGTGTTTGGGTCTTATTCAGGTTTGTTAGCAATCCAAAAAGCACACTAATGGACAAAACCATGGGGGTCATAGCGTTTTTTGCAGCGCTGCGATCAGGTCAGAACTGCGCATGCGTATGCACCACATTGTGCAGGTGCGTCACACGGGTGCAAAGCGGATCGTTGCTGTGCGGTGGGTTTTACGAAGAATCCATTCGCATGGGAGATCGCAAGGAGATTGACAGGAAGAGGGCGTGTGTGGGTGGCAACTGACCGTTTTCAGGGAGTGGTTGGAAAAACGCAGGCGTGTCCAGGCTTTTGTGGGGAGGGTTCCTGATGTAAATTCCGGCCCCGGACAGGCTGAAGTGATCGCAGCGGCTGAGTAAGTCCTGGGCTGTGCAGAGACTGCACAAAATCTGTTTGTACAGCTCTGCTACACATGCGATCGTACACATGCAAAGTAAAAATACACTCCCCTGTGTGTGGTGACTATCTGTTTGCAGCAGTGCAAAAAAAAACCTAGCGAGCGATCAGGTCTGAATATGGCCCCATGTGCAGTGCAGGTGAGGCAGATGTAACATGTGCAGAGAGAGTTATATTTGGGTGGGTTATATTGTTTCTGTGCCGGGTAATACTGGCTGATTTATTTTTACACTACAAGTTAGATTTCAGTTTGAACACACCCCACCAAAATCTAAACCTCTCTGCACATGTTACATCTGCCCCACCTGCAGTGCACATGGTTTTGCCCATTAGTGTGCTTTTCCACATTTTGGGGAAGTAACCTCCTACGCCGATTACTGACATGGTTCCCAACTGCGCTAAAAACTCTTTCTGAGTACACACTGGAGGATGGCCAACTTAAGTAAAACAAAGCCGTGTTTGTGCAAATTACCGATTTGCCTTTTTCCTGCTAGTATTGAAACGGACTGTCTGACATGCCTATTTGGATGCTATCACTGAAATAATCAGCAATCATTCTTTGAATGGTGATAACATCCATATGCTTCATATGGTACAGCAACAGTGTTGCACAAATGAGTCAGAAATATATTTTTTACTCTGGATCACACACAGAGGATATATAGCAGTAGTGTACGGCAGTACTAGTAGTCACTGAGTGACGCACCAATAGAAATATATTTTTTACTCTGGATCACACACACAGAGGATTTATCATATATAGCAATAGTGAATGGCAGCCGCAATACTAGTAGTCACCGAGTCACGCACCAATAGAAATATATTTTATAATTTGTTTTGCTTTGGATCACACACAGAGGATATATAGCAGTAGTGTATGGCAGCCTCAGTACTAGTAGTCACTGAGTGACGCACTAATAGAAATATATATTTTTGCTTTGGATCGCACACAGATATATAGCAGTAGTGTACAGTAGCCACAGTACTAGTAGTCAGAGTAACACACCAATAGAAATATATTTTTTGCTTTGGTTCATACACAGATATATAGCAGTAGTGTATGGCAGTACTAGTAGTCATTAAGTGATGCACCAATAGAAAAATATTTTATTATTTTTGCTTTGGATCACACATAGATGATATAAAGCAGTAGTGTACGGCAGTCGCAGTACTAGTAGTCACTGAGTGAAGCACCAGTAGAAATATATTTTTTGCTTTTGATCACACACAGAAATATAGCAGAACTGTATGACAGTACTAGTAGTCACTGAGTGAAGCACATATAGAAATATATATTTTGCTTTGGATCACACACAGATATATAGCAGTAGTGTATGGCAGTTCTAGTAGTCAGAGTGATGCACCAGTAGAAATATATTTTTTGCTATGGATTACACAGATATGTAGCAGTAGTGTATGGCATCCGCAGTACTAGTAGTCAGAGTGACACACCAATAGAAATATATATTTTGCTTTGGATCACACAGATACAGAGCAGTGGTGTATGGCAGTTCTAGTAGTCACTGACTGACACACAAATAGAAATTTATTTTTTGCTTTGAAACACACACAGATATATAGCAGTAGTATACGGCAGCCGCAATACAAGTAGTCAAAGTGACACACCAATAGAAATATATATTTTTGCTTTGGATTACATACAGATATATAGCAGTCGTGTATGGCAGTACTAGTAGTCATCATTGAGTGAAGCACCAATAGAAATATATGTTTTGCTCTGGTTCACACACAGATATATAGCAGTAGTATACAGCAGCCGCAGTACTAGTAGTCAGAGTGACACACCAATAGAAATATATATTTTTGCTTTGGATCACACACAGATATATAGCAGTAGTATACAGCAGCCGCAGTACTAGTAGTCAGAGTGACACACCAATAGAAATATATTTTTTGCTCTGGGTCAAACACAGATATATAGCAGTAGTTTACGGCAGTATTGTAGTCATCACTGAGTGACGCACCAATAGAAAAATATTTTTTGCTCTGGTTCACACACAGATATATAGCAGTAGTATACAGCAGCTGCAGTACTAGTAGTCAGAGTGACACACCAATAGAAATATATTTTTTGCTTTGGGTCAAACACAGATATATAGCAGTAGTGTACGGCAGTATTGTAGTTGTCACTGAGTGATGCACCAATAGAAATATATTTTTTGCTTTGGATCACACATAGAGGATATATAGCAGTAGTGTACAGCAGTTGCAGTACTAGTAGTCAGAGTGACACACCAATAGAAATATATTTTTTGCTTTGGGTCAAACACAGATATATAGCAGTAGTGTTCGGCAGTATTGTTCGTTGTCACTGAGTAATGCACCAATAGAAATATATGTTTTGCTTTGGATCACACATAGAGGATATAAAGCAGTAGTGTACAGCAGCTGCAGTACTAGTAGTCAGAGTGACACACCAATAGAATTATATTTTTTGCTTTGGATCATACACAGATATATAGCAGTAGTTTATGGCAGTACTAGTAGTCGTCACTGAGTAACGCCCTGATAGAAATATATTTTTTGCTCTGGATCACACAGATATATAGCAGTAGTGTAGGGCAGTATTGTAGTCATCACTGAGTGATGCACCAATAGAAATATATTGTTTGCTTTGGATAACACACAGATATATAGCAGTAGTGTTCGACAGCCGCAGTACTAGTAGTCAGAGTGACGCACCAATAGAAATATATTTTTTGCTTTGGGTCAAACACAGATATATAGCAGTAGTGTACGGCAGTATTGTAGTTGTCACTGAGTGATGCACCAATAGAAATATATTTTTTGCTTTGGATCACACATAGAGGATATATAGCAGTAGTGTACAGCAGTTGCAGTACTAGTAGTCAGAGTGACACACCAATAGAAATATATTTTTTGCTTTGGGTCAAACACAGATATATAGCAGTAGTGTTCGGCAGTATTGTTCGTTGTCACTGAGTAATGCACCAATAGAAATATATGTTTTGCTTTGGATCACACATAGAGGATATAAAGCAGTAGTGTACAGCAGCTGCAGTACTAGTAGTCAGAGTGACACACCAATAGAAATATATTTTTTGCTTTGGGTCAAACACAGATATATAGCAGTAGTGTTCGGCAGTATTGTTCGTTGTCACTGAGTAATGCACCAATAGAAATATATGTTTTGCTTTGGATCACACATAGAGGATATAAAGCAGTAGTGTACAGCAGCTGCAGTACTAGTAGTCAGAGTGACACACCAATAGAATTATATTTTTTGCTTTGGATCACACACAGATATATAGCAGTAGTTTATGGCAGTACTAGTAGTCGTCACTGAGTAACGCCCTGATAGAAATATATTTTTTGCTCTGGATCACACAGATATATAGCAGTAGTGTAGGGCAGTATTGTAGTCATCACTGAGTGATGCACCAATAGAAATATATTGTTTGCTTTGGATAACACACAGATATATAGCAGTAGTGTTCGACAGCCGCAGTACTAGTAGTCAGAGTGACGCACCAATAGAAATATACTGTATTTTTTGCTTTGGATCACACACAGAGGATATATAGCAGTAGTGTATGGCAGTACACAGCCCCTTACAGACATAAAACAACACCTGGTCCTATACACAGCCACAGTATGCTATATGCAGTGCACTAGTATGCAGAGCCCTAACACAGTGACAGCACACCTACATAAGCAGCACCCCAGGTTAACTCAACTCTCCTGCAACCCCTCTGCACTCTCCTGCTCCCCTTTGCTCTCTCCTGCTCTCTTCCCTAACTACAGCACAGAAGGAACACATCCTTACTGTGCACTCTCCAAGTCCGGAGTGAAGATGGCGCTGATCACCGGGAGTATATATAGAATCCATAACCCGCAAGATCCGACAGCGGGATGATGACATTTGCCTCATTTTCGGATCCAAGTCAGGTGCAAAAAATCGAGCCTGGCTCGGATCCGGGCTCGGATTTCCAAGTTCGGGCGGGTTTGGTTCTCAGGGAACCGAACTCGCTCATCCCTACTAATAACTAGTGATGAGCTGGTTCGGTTCCTTGGGATCCGAACCCCCCTGAACTTCACCCATTTTACACGGTTCTGAGGCAGACTCAAATCTTCCCGCCTTGCTCGGTTAACCAGAACGCCCCCGAACGTCATCATCCCGCTGTCGGATTCTCGCGAGAGTCAGATACTATATAAGGAGCCGCACGTCACTGCCATTTTCACTCGTGCTTTGGAGATGATAGCGAGGGGACGTGGCTGCGTTCTCTCAGTTTCTGTGTTCAGTGTGCTGCAAATATCTGTGCTCAGTGTGCTGCAAATATCTGTGCTCAGTGTGCTTGCAAATATCTGTGCTCAGTGTGCTGAAAATATCTACGTTCTCTGCCTGAAAAACGCTCCATATCTGTGCTGCATTGTAGTATATAGTAGGAGGACAGTGCAGAATTTTGCTGTGACCACCAGTATATATATAGCAGTACGGTACAGTAGTCCACTGCTCTACCTCTGTGTCCTCAAGTATACTATGCATCCATACCTGTGCTGCATTTTAGTTGTGCGCAGTATATAGTAGGAGGACAGTGCAGAATTTTGCTGTGACCACCAGTATATATATAGCAGTACGGTACAGTAGTCCACTGCTCTACCTCTGTGTCCTCAAGTATACTATGCATCCATACCTGTGCTGCATTTTAGTTGTGCGCAGTATATAGTAGGAGGACAGTGCAGAATTTTGCTGTGACCACCAGTATATATATAGCAGTACGGTACAGTAGTCCACTGCTCTACCTCTGTGTCATCAAGTATACTATGCATCCATACCTGTGCTGCATTTTAGTTGTGTGCAGTATATAGTAGAAGGACAGTGCAGAATTTTGCTGTGACCACCAGTATATAAATAGCAGTACGGTACAGTAGTCCATTGCTCTACCTCTGTGTCGTCAAGTATACTATGCATCCATACCTGTGCTGCATTTTAGTTGTGCGCAGTATATAGTAGGAGGACAGTGCAGAATTTTGCTGACCACCAGTATATATAGTAACATAGTAACATAGTATCTAAGGTTGAAAAAAGACAATTGTCCATCGAGTTCAACCTATTTGTGGTCTAATATGCACGATTATTTTGTATAAAATTTTGACTGAAGTTTATGACTGCCGTTACATTTTACCCCTCTTTTTTATAATAACCATAGTGCGTGACTATGCCCCGTAACCCTGGATATCATTGTCCATTAGAAATTTATCTAGCCCATTCTTAAAGGTGTTGACTGAGTCGGCCATTACAACTCCCTCTGGCAGGGAATTCCAAACACGTATCGTCCTTACCGTAAAAAAACCTTTACGCAGTATTGTGCGGAATCTCCTCTCCTCTAACCTGAGTGAGTGTCCACGAGTTCTCTGTGTTGATCTAACCAAAAACAGGTCCTGCGCAAGATCTGTATATTGTCCCCTTATATATTTGTAAATGTTGATCATGTCCCCTCTTAATCTCCTCTTTTCCAGTGTAAACATGCCTAGTCTTGCAAGCCTTTCCTCGTATTCCAGCGTCTACATACCCTTAATTAGTTTGGTCGCCCGCCTCTGAACCTTTTCTAGCTCCAGGATATCCTTTTTGTAGTAAGGTGCCCAGAATTGAACACAGTATTCAAGGTGTGGCCTCACAAGTGATTTATATAACGGGAGTATAATACTCTCGTCCCTAGCATCAATTCCCTGTTTTATGCATACTAATATCTTATTAGCCTTCTTTGCTGCAGTCCTACTTTGGGTACTACTGCTTAGTTTGCTATCTATGAGGACACCTAAGTCCTTTTACAGTACAGAATCCCCTAGTTTTACCCCATTTAGTAGGTAGGTGTTATTTTTGTTCTTGTTACCACAGTGCATTACCTTACACTTGTCTGTATTGAAGCGCATTCTCCATTTCGCTGCCCAAGCTCTTAATTTAACTCAGTCGTTCTGAAGCGACTCAGCATCCCCCTCCGCATTTATAACTTTACACAGTTTGGCATCATCTGCAAAAATTGACACCATGCTCTCTAGACCTTCTGTTAGGTCATTAATGAAAATATTGAACAATAGCGGTCCTAATACTGAGCCTTGCGGCACACCACTTAGCACTTCAGTCCAATTTGAAAAAGATCCATTAACCACAATGCTCTGCTCTCTATTATCTAACCAGTTTTTGACCCAAGTGCATATTGTGCTTCCTAGCCCTGTTTCTTGTAGCTTGTAGATAAGTCTCATGTGTGGTACAGTGTCGAATGCTTTGGCAAAATCTAAAAAGATTACATCCACCTCTTTACCCTGATCTAGGTTTGCGCTTACTGTTTCATAAAAGCCAAGTAAGTTGGTTTGACAGGATCTGTCCTTCATAAATCCATGTTTAATGACCTTATTGACTTCAAGGAACTTCTGAATACTATCTTTTAGAATACCTTCCAATACTTTCCCCACTATAGATGTAAGACTAACTGGTCTATAATTACCTGGTTCAGCTTTACTTCCCTTTTTGAATATAGGCACTACTTCCGCTATACGCCAGTCTTTGGGAACCATACCTGATATTACTGAATCCTTAAAGATCAAAAATAGCGGTTTTGCTAGTTCAGAGTGAAGCTCCATTAGAACCCTTGGGTGAATACCATCGGGGCCTGGTGACTTATTAATCTTTAAATGTTTTAATCGGTCACAGACTACTTCCTCGCTTAAATAAGTAACTATCAGTGGGATATTATCATTATTGAGATTATGTGTTAGTCCATGAATTGGGTCCTCTCTAGTAAATACTGTTGAAAAAAACTAATTTAGTGTGTCCGCTATGTCATTATCATTTTTGCTTAAGACTCCCAACTTGTCTTTTAAAGGGCCTATACTCTCCTTCTTTAATCTCTTGCTATTAATGTATTTAAAGAATTTTTTGGGATTCGCTTTGCTTTCCTTTGCTACTAGTTTTTCAGTTTCTACTCCAGCCGCTCTTATTTCCTTTTTGCATATTTTGTTACATTCCTTATAGTGCTGAAATGACTCTGCTTCCCCGTCAGATTTGTATTTTTTAAATGCTCGCCTTTTCTTTCCCATAAGTTCCTTTATCTTTTTGTTACGCCATATCGGTTTATGATTTTTATTCCTTTTTTTTCTGCTCGTAGGAATAAATTTGAGAGTATTTTTAGCTAGCAGAAATTTTAGTACCTCCCATTTCTCCGTAGTATTTTTTACTAAAAACAAACCTTCCCATTCAATATTCCTGAAAAACACCCTCATCTTTTCAAAATTCGCTTTGCTAAAGTTTAGAGTCCTAGTTGAGCCAGTATAGGGCTGTTTATGAAAACTGATATTGAATGTGACCATATTGTGGTTGTTGTTTCCTATGGGTTCCCCTACTATAATACCTGATACCAAATCCCCATTGTTTGTTAATACAAGGTCTAAGATTGCATTGTACCTAGTTGGTTCGTCAATTAGTTGAACTAAGTAGTTATCATTAAGTGTGTTTAAAAACATATTGCCCCTAGCAGTATCACATGAATCGTTTTTCCAGTTTATCTCTGGATAATTAAAATCTCCCATCACTACTATGTCTCCTACTCCTGCTGCTCTTTCAATTTGCTTTAGTAACAACTCCTCATCAGATACGTTGATACCAGGTGGCCTATAGCATACACCCAATACTAACTTTTTTATTCCTTTTTCCCCACATGCAATTTCTACCCATAATGTCTCGACAGTGTCTACAGTCCCCTCCTGAATATCTTCCCGTATATCAGGTTTTAAAAACGGCTTTACGCAAAGACACACCCCTCCACCCTTTTTATTTAGTATGTCTCTCCTAAACAGTGTATAGCCCTCTAAATTGACTGTCCAATCATGAGATTCGTCCCACCAAGTTTCTATATATAGCAGTACGGTACAGTAGTTCACTGCTCTACCTCTGTGTCATCAAGTATACTATGCATCCATACCTGTGCTGCATTTTAGTTGTGCGCAGTATATAGTAGGAGGACAGTGCAGAATTTTGCTGTAACCACCAGTATATATATAGAAGTACGGTACAGTAGTCCATTGCTCTACCTCTGTGTCGTCAAGTATACTATGCATCCATACCTGTGCTGCATTTTAGTTGTGCGCAGTATATAGTAGGAGGACAGTGCAGAATTTTGCTAACCACCAGTATATATATAGCAGTGCGGTACAGTAGTCCATTGCTCTTCCTCTGTGTCGTCAAGTATACTATGCATCCATACCTGTGCTGCATTTTAGTTGTGCGCAGTATATAGTAGGAGGACAGTGCAGAATTTTGCTGGCCACCAGTATATATATAGCAGTACAGTACAGTAGTCCACTGCTCTACCTCTGTGTCGTCAAGTATACTACAAAAGTTCAGTAAAATGGCCCAAAAATCTAAATTAAAAGCGTCTGATGAGAAGCGTAAACTTGCCAATATGCCATTTACGACACGGAGTGGCAAGGAACGGCTGAGGCCCTGGCCTATGTTCATGGCTAGTGGTTCAGATTCACATGAGGATGGAAGCACTCATCCTCTCAATAGAAAACTGCAGTGCCACTCCTAGATGGGCCAGGTGTTTGTGTCGGCCACTTGGGTCGCTTACCTTAGTCACACAGCTACCTCATTGCACCTCTTTTTTTCTTTGCATCATTTGCTGTTTGGGGACTATTTTTAAATCTGCCATCCTGTCTGACACTGCAGTGCCACTCCTAGATGGGCCAGGTGTTTGTGTCGGCCACTTGGGTCGCTTAGCTTAGTCACACAGCTACCTCATTGCACCTCTTTTTTTCTTTGCATCATGTGCTGTTTGGGGACTATTTTTTAAATCTGCCATCCTGTCTGACACTGCAGTGCCACTCCTAGATGGGCCAGGTGTTTGTGTCGGCCACTTGGGTTGCTTAGCTTAGTCATCCAGTGACCTCGGTGCAAATTTTAGGACTAAAAATAATATTGTGAGGTGTTCAGAATAGAATGGAAATGAGTGTAAATTATGGTTATTGAGGTTAATAATACTATGGGATCAAAATGACCCCCAAATTCTATGATTTAAGCTGTTTTTGAGGGGTTTTTGTAAAAAAACACCCGAATCCAAAACACACCCGAATCCGACAAAAAAATTTCAGGGAGGTTTTGCCAAAACGCGTCCGAATCCAAAACACGGCCGTGGAACCGAATCCAAAACCAAAACACAAAACACGAAAAATTTCCGGTGCACATCACTACTAATAACCAGTAAAAGAATTAACATCCTGTAGTAGTATAGTGTTTTTTTTGTGGTACTTTGTTTTTGCAATTTAGGGGTAATTAGGTAATGAGGTACATATGGGCCTCAAAATACATAGGAAAAAAAAATCTAACATGGGAAGACAAGAAAAAATTATTTGGACGTGAGGGAGATGGGGGAAAGGAAGCCATGTACTCCGCTATTTTATTTTGCCACAACAATTCTGTAGCCACAATTTGTAAAAAAAAAAAAAAAGGAATTTAAATGACAGCTTTCTATTATTATTATTATTATTATTATTATTAGTATTATTATTTATTTCCTCAGACCACACACACGGTACGATTATCGACCAATTGGAACAACAAATCATTTAAAAACTGTCCATGTGTTTGCACGATAACGATGCAATGCATGGTCCCACTGGTCATTGGTCGTGGTCAGTGATCTCTTCAACATACAGAAAGATCACGACCTGTCTTTCACGACTTATCACACATCGTTACATGTGTATGCACGATGAACGATGTCATGGACGACAAACGACTTGAAGTCACGTTTCCTGGCCACTCCTCACCTCTGTTTTGTGTCAGATGACGATGACGACAGTAGACAACAGCGAGTATCGTCTTGGTGTTTTGTCTGACTTATTATGTGAACGTATACAGCAGGGGTTGGGAACCTTCGTCCCCTCCAGCTGTTGTTGATATACGCATACCAGCATGCCTTGCTACAGTTTTGCTATTTGGACATGCTAAAATTGTTGCAAGGCACGCTGGGATGTGTAGTTCAACAATAGCTGGAGGGCCGAAGGTTCCCCATCCCTGGTATACAGCATTGTAGCACCAATGTATTCCATTGCACCACCAATGTCATTTCCACACCAATGTTATAATGCCATTGGGCCACCAATGTTATAATGCCACTGGGCCACCAATGTTATAATGTCACTGGGCCACCAATGTTATAATGTCACTGGGCCACCAATGTTATAATGCCACTGAGCCATAAATGTATAATGCCACTGATCCATAAATGTATAATGCCACCAATGTATAATACCATCAATGTTATAAGCCGCTCATAACTTTATTGTGATTACATAAACCTTTTACTTAAGCTAGCTTATCACTAAATAAAACCACACCACACACTGAAATAAAGACACGGACACAGTAGCTGGAGTTAAAGGTCAGACGATGTTTATTAATCGCTGACCAACTCTTTAAACTAATAATTGAGGCCGAATTAGAATTGAATTGAATATATATTAACTTTAGTTTGGAGGATGGCAAACAGAAAACCGCTGCCAAACACCAGCACCCGTCACCTAGATGACAAACCACCAAACCAAGGAGGGGAGTACACATACCCCGCCTCCTTCCCGCATAACCCGCATTGTGCTGGCCTTACCCCTCTTTCTCTGGCAAACGTTCGGTTCCCGCAGGGGAACGTCTAAATGTCCAACCGCAAGAAAAGGACACACCTGCCGTCCATTTAAAGAGGGAGCCCCACAATGACCACTTATGCCTGTGTGACAGCTGGTTGGCAGCGATTTCCCGCCAATCTGGCTTTCAATAGCCCACAGCAAGAACAAAAAACGTAGACGCATTCTGGGAGGGCGGGCGGGCATAAACTGAAAGGCAAGAGGGAGTCTAGCAAGATGGCCACCCCCTATATACTAACCTAAGACCCTCCTCTTCATCCTGATGCACAGCCCCTTAAACCAATAGGAAAAAACCAACCGGGAAAACTGATCTGCCTAACAACTGCTTAGTCATTTAACAACCAATCACAAAAAGTTGATCGCTTATATGGCCTCAGGCTTATGCAGCCTTCAGCTTATCTAAGCCGCTCATAACTTTATTGTGATTACATAAACCTTTTACTTAAGCTAGCTTATCACTAAATAAAACCACACCACACACTGAAATAAAGACACGGACACAGTAGCTGGAGTTAAAGGTCAGACGATGTTTATTAATCGCTGACCAACTCTTTAAACTAATAATTGAGGCCGAATTAGAATTGAATTGAATATATATTAACTTTAGTTTGGAGGATGGCAAACAGAAAACCGCTGCCAAACACCAGCACCCGTCACCTAGATGACAAACCACCAAACCAAGGAGGGGAGTACACATACCCCGCCTCCTTCCCGCATAACCCGCATTGTGCTGGCCTTACCCCTCTTTCTCTGGCAAACGTTCGGTTCCCGCAGGGGAACGTCTAAATGTCCAACCGCAAGAAAAGGACACACCTGCCGTCCATTTAAAGAGGGAGCCCCACAATGACCACTTATGCCTGTGTGACAGCTGGTTGGCAGCGATTTCCCGCCACCAAGGTTTTCCAAACCGCCACCGCCATCCGCAAACAGAACCTTAACCAACCAGAAACTAACTAGCTCTAACGAAAAAGACCGAAAATATCTTCCAGAAAAAACTGCACTCCTTCCGGAGAAAGGTGAACCCCATCGTCTCTATAGAACTGCCTGTTCCGCAGCACCAGCAGAGGATGCTTAATTGCCACTCCTCCTATGGCCTTGACAAACAGAGACACCGTCGAGTTCACCTTTTTGCGTGCTTTCTCCAGCGCCGAGAAACGCACCGCACCACGCCAATGGAAACGGGGCACCATTTCCGACCAGACAATGCATACCCCAGGCCAGTGACAACGTATCGCCACCACATCCGCCTTTATAGACAAAATCAAGTCTATGCCTTTAACTCGGCCCAGATCATTACCACCCAGATGAATGATAATACAACTGGGGCGACCCCAGCGGCGCTCCCTAGAAAAAAGGACGCGCAACAAATCACCCCATAACATGCCCCTAACACCTAACCATCTAAATTGCCGGGACCCAAAAATCTCAGTCGCCCTAGATGCCATGGGATGTTTCTCCGCCCAAAAAACATATGAATGACCAACCATCCATATGTGGTCTCCAAAATTGCTGACAGCTGTAAAAGAAAATATCCTAATGTCAGATTATGCACATAATCTGTAACTTAAACACAACGTAACCAATAAAACCCAAGTGAAGGAGAAAACTCAAAAAACCTCCCGTGGACCTTGGTAGAACAGCCAATTGAAATTAGGCCCCCTCGGAGGAAAAATTTTAAAAATTCGCTTCACACCCTCGATTCCTGAACGGTAAGCGTTCAAAAACCGACGAGTAAACACGTTTTTGGGTTAGCGCAACAGGCGCACTTATAACTTATCTATACGGACATAGGACTTATAGGAGGCCGACTTCCAGCGACCCAACTCCCGAATAGCCGCTGGTGATGAACCAGCGGCCGCCGCATGGGTAGCCGCCCCAATCCGAAAGGAATGAGTACCGAAGTCCGCCTCCTGCAAGCCCAACGCCGTCAAACATTTCTTGAACACCGATGAGAACTGAAACTTTGTCAGAGGGTCCAACTGCGCGTGCACCAGCAACTGGTTGCCCCCCGGAGGTCTTAACCGCACATACTCTTGCGTCAACCGCAGCGGGCAAACGCCCATACCTCCCTGAGCCTCCAAGGACAACCAGCGACCCCGACCTGTTTGATCTGTCTTGGACCGCACAATCCTACAGAGCAACAGGCCCTCCTGCAAGCGCACATTCTCGTAGAGCAGACCCGATTCCCGGGACGCCTTGCTGCTCGCCACTAGCTCGCTCACCCGAAAAGCCCCGAAAAAGGCCAGGGCATACGCGCTACTAAACAATGCCACCTCAAATTCCGAGGACGCAATCCGAGGTAGCACACGCAGCAATTCCGCTAGCAGCTGCAACGTTATAGGCCTACGTGAATCCGCAGGCGCCGGGTGCAACCTAGCCCAACCTTTCAGCGCTCTGGAAAGGACAAACGACCCCGTGGGGTCCGTTGTCCCGTGGAGTCGCGAGTGAAAGGCGATGCCCGCAAGGGCAGTAGCCATGGCCGCTTTTGACCTACCGTTTTGGTAATGCTCCCAAACAAAGGTCAACAGGGCGTCGGCCGAGGACTCACCTGCTACCCCGTACCTACTCTGAAAGGCTGACCAATCCCGCCATGCAGCATCATACGCTCGTAGCGTAGAGGGAGCCAGTGCACACCTGGCCAACGCCGTTAGACCGCTTCGACCATCTGCCAGACAGAAGGTGGGCACTGTAACCCCTCTGCCTCCGCTCCCGGAACCAACGTCCTGAATTTGTCAAACTGGAACCGGGACAATGCATCCGCAATTCCATTGTCAACTCCAGGTACGTGGCGAGCCCTAAAATTAATATTGCGCTGCAAACAAACCAACACTAAATGCCTTAGCAATCGCAGCGCCTGCGGAGATGAGGAACGCTGGTTATTAATTGCATGCACTACCCCTAAGTTGTCGCAAAGAAACAAAATGTCCCTATTTGCGAACCGTCCGGCCCATAACTCAAGCGCCACTAAGATCGGGAACAATTCCAGCAGAAGCAGGTTCTTGGTAAACCCACGCGTTACCCAAGATGCCGGCCAGGCCGCAGCGCACCATGAGCCAGCGAAGAACGCGCCGAAACCTCGACTGCCTGAAGCATCCGTGAACAACTGCAGCTGCTTACTGGAACAACAAGGAGCGGGCCACAACACTTCCCTGTTGAAGGACACCAGGAACGAGACCCAAATCCGCAAATCATCCTTGATCTCGCGGGAAAGGTACACGGAGTGATTCTGTCGAACCGTCCCCGCGGTGGCCCGCTCAAGTTTGCGACAGAAAATCCTACCCACGGGGATAATCCGACACGCAAAATTGAGAGAACCAAGCAAGGACTGCACCTGTTTAAGCCGAACCCTGCGTTTTCCTAAACAGTCTGTAATCAAACCCAATAGTTTCCGCACCTTATCCTCGGGCAAGCGACAGCACCCCCCTACCGTGTCAATCTCGATACCTAAATAGCTAAGACAAGTGCAAGGACCCTCGCACTTATCCTGCGCAACCGGTACCCCTAAAGCGCAGAATAACGACCTGGCCACCGAGAGAATGTCCCCACAGACCGAACTGTCTCCGGGGCCTACAAAAAGAAAGTCATCCAGGTAGTGAGCCACCCCCATCTGCCCGGAGGCGGTCTGGACGCACCAGTGCAAAAACGTGCTAAAGCACTCAAAGTAGGCGCAGGAGACAGAGCAACCCATGGGGAGACACCGATCGACGTAGAATTCGCCCCCTATTTTGAAACCCAGAAACCGCAGGGAATCTGGGTGTAGCGGGAGTAGCCGAAAGGCCGACTCCACGTCCAATTTTGCCAACAGACTCCCCGGACCACAATCCCGCACTAATCGCAGCGCGTCGTCAAACGACTGATATCGAACTCTGCATTGGGCTTCCGGGATAGCGTCGTTGACCGACAGCCCCGGCGGGTGCGACAAGTGCTGTATCAAACGAAACTTACCTATGGCCTTCTTGGGCACTACCCCTACTGGGGAAATGCACAAGGAGGGCAACGGGGAAAAGGGCGTAGGGCCCAGCCATGCGCCCCAGCCCAATCTCCCCGTCAACCTTCCGCCGGACTTCCTGCGGGAATTCCCGAGCCGATCTCAAATTCTGGCGTGCAACCACATACACCGAATCCGGGATTGGCAAACGAAAACCGTGCTGAAAGCCCTGCAAGAGAAACGATGCCGCCGACTCATCGGGGTACAAGGTAAGCCAGCGCTGCAACTCGGGAACTATAATCGGGGAGAAGGCCTTACTTGCCAATTCCACCGGCCTCGGTGGAAGCGGCAGGCTTACCGCCTGTCGCCGCGGTGCATTCCTTGGCCGGGTGACTGGCTCCGCACAACCTGCATGAGTGGCGAAAACGACAGCCCGTTCCTTTGCCGCATTTGCCGTCGTTGTAGGCAAAGCACTTGCCTTTTCCCGTCAATCGAGAAGCCACCGCCCCGGCTTCTTGGCCGTGACGTCCGGGGTGGGTTTGACCTGCTGCGTGACCTCCAACCACACCTCAACATCCTTAAAACCCGCGGGCAGGGTGGGGTTGCCATCCTGATTGCGACGAAACTTCTCGTCGTAATCCCGCCACGCGGAACCCTTGGATTTTAAGTACATATCGTGTACTAAAAACAAATATTTCACCAAGTTGGCATACTCCGCGGGACGCGATTCCGTGTAGCAAGCCATGAACACCAAAAACCCACGCAGCCACTGGTGAAAATTGCGAAACGCATTTTCCCCAATACCACCCGGTTTCTTGGCCGCGTCAAAACCCTGCCGCATTTCCTCTGTAAGGGTGAATATGTCTACATACTTCCCCTTACGTATTTTTTCCCGCATGCGCTTACGAACCCCTCTTGTCACTGCCGTGTTGGCGCAATGTACCATCTCGCCGTAACGGGGAGGGTCGGAGGGGACCACCTGCGCAGGAGCGGCCACCTTGTGCGCCTCCTTGGCCATTCGCCGCGCGATGAGCCTAGCTAATTTACGCGGGCGCCGCGGAGAGCCGGATGATACGCTGCTAGAAGACGAGGAACTACAAGTTGAAACGTGTAAAGGAATGTTTAGCTCACCGGAGTTTGAAGGACCCGGAACCGCGTCGTCCGCTGCACCCGCCTCCGCTGATGGCCGTACCTCCACGTTCGCAGTCGCGCTTGTCCGTGACCTTCGCCTCGTGACGGGCGTAGCCCCTGAATTAGACGGAACCTGCAAGGGAGAAAAAGAGGGGACAACCGGCACCGGGGGAACCAGAACATCATTAACACTTGTCCGCAAATGCGGAGGCGGAGAGCCCGTCCCCCCGTTCCGTGGCGGATGGCCGCCCGGCAGCTGCAGGGAGGGGGCCCCCGCCGAGGTGTACCCGATCGACTGCGTAAAGGCTGACCCGCTCACTGCACCAAAACTCGCGGGGTAAGACGGCCGCCACGCCGTATGCGGCGGGCAGCCGCCCGCCCCCGCCCATCCGTATGACGCCGGAAGGAACTGAGGGGGCGCCGCGAGAGGGGGCCAACTCTGTGCCACCTGATACCCACCGCCCGGTGCTTGCCCTGACTGCAGGCCCGCAAAGGCCGGCAAGGGCACCGCGACTCGGGGGCCACCGACCGACCACGTGGACTGCACGCCGGCGCCCGCGCTGGCCCCGTGCGGGGAAAACTGTGTGCCGGACACCGTCATGAAGCCCATGGAAGGCATGCTGGCGGCTAAGGGGAATGCTGGAGCCGGTGGCCACGCAAAACCCCCGGGGAAGGACTGGCTCCCCGCGAAGCCTTGCTGCGCTGCTACCGAAAGCGCCCCGCCGGGCGTCATATAAGCCGCCGAGACGGATGTCTGTGTGGACCCAAACTGAAAAGGACCGGGAAGGGCGTGGAGAGGGGTTTGAAAACCGACGAGCGGGGGCGCCGTTAATGGCGTCGGGGCGTCTGACACCCAGGAGGAGCCCGAGCAGGCCACCGAGGCCGGGGGAAAACCCTGCCATGTGACTGCCGCCGGGGCGGGTGTGGCGGCCGCCGCTGCCACGTCCCCCGCCCCGGCGACACTAGGCCCAAACGGCCCAATATTATTTAAATTGAGGTGCGGTGTGCTAAACCCCCCGCTGGAGGGGGGTAGTATGGGGCCCTGTATTGTCCCGGGGACAGCGGGAGCCGCTACCCGCTGCCCTGGGCTCATATCCCCCAGCTGCATATTGACCCCCCCCTCGCCCCCCGCAGCTCTGCCGCGGCCGTCCGGCACAGCTTGTGCCCCCAGGACGCCGCCGAGAGCCGACCGCGGGGATGGAGGAGGAGGGCCGGAGGCACTTATGGAAGGAGGGAGGGAAGTCGTTTCGCCCGCGGGAGACGCCGGGGAGCGCGGCCCAGCCGGACCGCGCGCACCCGCGCCACGTGCAGAGCGGCCGCCGGAGGGGAAGTGCTGCAGACGCCCGAGGCAGGAGGGAGAGGAGAGGCCCGTCCCGCTGCGAGCGCCGGGACGCGCGGCCCGGCCGAGCCGCGCGCATCGGCACCACGTGACGAGCGGCCGCTGGCCGCCCGTCTCCGTGCGGCAGGGGAGCGGGCTGTAACTGCCCGTCCCCGCCGCCTGTCTGAAACAGGGGGAAGTCCTCTCTGTGGCGCAACGCTCGGGGAGCGGGAGCGGAAGGCGCTCCCCGCATCCACGAGGCGCCGGGGGGGGGGGAGCTGCACGTTTTGGACGAGGCATGGCAGAGGGGGGAGAATCTGCAAAAGTATACAATGACACGCAGAGAGGGGGCACAGCACTGTATAATGCCCTAGAGAAGGCAAATGAAATTCAAAAAAAACAAAACAAAAACAATTTACAGGCAGTGAAAATAAGCAATAGTACTTATCCTTCCTGGGGCATAAACTGAAAGGCAAGAGGGAGTCTAGCAAGATGGCCACCCCCTATATACTAACCTAAGACCCTCCTCTTCATCCTGATGCACAGCCCCTTAAACCAATAGGAAAAAACCAACCGGGAAAACTGATCTGCCTAACAACTGCTTAGTCATTTAACAACCAATCACAAAAAGTTGATCGCTTATATGGCCTCAGGCTTATGCAGCCTTCAGCTTATCTAATGCCATGGTCCACCAATGTATAATTCCACCAATGTATAATGCCACCAATGTTATAATGTCACTGGGCCACCAATGTTATAATGTCACTGGGCCACCAATGTTTTAATGCCACTGGGACACCAATGTTATAATGTCACTGGGCCACCAATGTTATAATGCCACTGAGCCATAAATGTATAATGCCACTGAGCCATAAATGTATAATGCCACCAATGTATAATACCATCAATGTTGTAATGCCATGGTCCACCAATGTATAATTCCACCAATGTATAATGCCACCAATGTTATAATGTCATGGTCCACCAATGTATAATTCCACCAATGTATAATGCCACCAATGATATAATGCAATAGTCCACCAATGTGTAATACCACCAATGTATAATGCCATCAATGTTATTATGCCACTGGGCCAGCCATGTATAATGCCACCAATGTATAATGCCACCAATGCTATAATGCCATGGTCCACCAATGTATAATGCCACCAATGTTATAATGCCATGGTCAACCAATGTATAATATTGCCAATGTTATAATGCCACTGGGTCACCAATGTTTTAATGCCACTGGGCCATTAATATATATAATGCCACCAATGTATAATGCCACCAATGTTATAATGCCATGGGCCACCAATGTATAATACCACCGATGTATAATGCCACCAATGTTATAATGCCATGTGCCACCAATGTATAATGCCGGCAATGTTATAATGCCATCAATGTTATTATGCCACTGGGCCACCCATGTATAATTCCACCAATGTTTAAATGCCACCAAAGTTATTAGGCCACCAGTGGATTTATTTTTACATGGCCACCAATGCTTGCCACAAATGTAATATTAAAATGAATGCAAACATTTGAACACAAATAATTGTAATTTTATGTATTTAAAGAACATACCAAACAATAAACAGGTCAACGTTTTAAAATGTAAAAACCATTAAAACAGTAAAAATATGAAAATAACAACTGTATCTAAAACATGGTTGTTTTTTTTTTGGAAGGAACCAAATTGACCAGGTAGCACTTTACAATTTTTGCCTGATTTAGATAGGTTGTTTCCATGAGCGTACAAAACCTTGATGAATTCTCTTCTATTTTCTCTGGCAGAGCACTTGCAACAAGATATAGAAACCATGACTTGCCATTTAAAAACTATGCTCGTCATCAAAAATAAGTAACAGTAATTACTAGAGATGAGCGGGTTCGGTTCGCCGAGAACCGAACCTCCCCCCCTTTAACTCCACATGTCAAACACGGGTCGAAGCCCGGCTCGGATATTCCCACCTGACTCGGAAAACCCGAACGAGGCAAAATGTCATCATCCCGCTGTTGGATTCTCGCGAGATATGGATTCCATATAAAGAGCCGCGCGTCGCCGCCATTTTCACTCGGGCATTGTAGAGAGTACAGAGAGGATGTGGCTACGTTCTCTCAGTGTCAGTTCTCAGTATCAGTGCTCATTGTCTTGTGCTGCATCGTGCTGCTCAGTAATACTAGTACAGTGTCTTGTGCTGCATCGTGCTGCTCAGTGTCAGTTCTCAGTATCACTGCTCAGTAGTATCATCAGTGCTCAGTATCACTGCTCAGTAGTATCATCAGTGCTCAGTATCACTGGTCAGTAGCATCATCAGTGCTCAGAATCACTGGTCAGTGCTCAGTGTCTTGTGCTGCTCAGTGTCAGTTCTCAGTATCATTGCTCAGTAGTATCATCAGTGCTCAGTATTACTGCTCAGTATCACTGCTCAGTAGTATCATCAGTGCTCAGTATCACTGGTCAGTAGTATCATCAGTGCTCAGAATCACTGGTCAGTGCTCAGTGTCTTGTGCTGCATCGTGCTGCTCAGTGTCAGTTCTCAGTAGTATCATCAGTGCTCAGTATCAGTGCTCATTGTCTTGTGCTGCATCGTGCTGCTCAGTAATACATTACTAATACTAGTAAAGAGTCTTGTGCTGCATCGTGCTGCTCAGTGTCAGTTCTCAGTATCACTGCTCAGTAGTATCATCAGTGCTCAGTATCACTGCTCAGTAGTATCATCAGTGCTCAGTATCACTGGTCAGTAGCATCATCAGTGCTCAGAATCACTGGTCAGTGCTCAGTGTCTTGTGCTGCTCAGTGTCAGTTCTCAGTATCACTGCTCAGTAGTATCATCAGTGCTCAGTATTACTGCTCAGTATCAGTGCTCAGTAGTATCATCAGTGCTCAGTATCACTGGTCAGTAGTATCATCAGTGCTCAGTTTCACTGGTCAGTAGTATCATCAGTGCTCAGAATCACTGGTCAGTGCTCAGTATCTTGTGCTGCTCAGTGTTAGTTCTCAGTATCTCTGCTCAGTAATATCATCAGTGTTCAGTATCACTGCTCAGTAGTATCATCAGTGCTCAGTATCACTGCTCAGTAGATCATCAGTGCTCAGTATCACTGGTCAGTAGTATCATCAGTGCTCAGAATCACTGGTCAGTGCTCAGTATCTTGTGCTGCTCAGTGTTAGTTCTCAGTATCACTGCTCAGTAGTATCATCAGTGTTCAGTATCACTGCTCAGTAGTATCATCAGTGCTCAGTATCACTGCTCAGTAGATCATCAGTGCTCAGTTTCACTGGTCAGTAGTATCATCAGTGCTCAGAATCACTGGTCAGTGCTCAGTATCTTGTGCTGCTCAGTGTTAGTTCTCAGTATCACTGCTCAGTAGTATCATAAGTGTTCAGTATCACTGCTCAGTAGAATCATCAGTGCTCAGTATCACTGCTCAGTAGATCATCAGTGCTCAGTATCACTGCTCAGTAGTATCATCAGTGCTCAGTATCACTGCTCGGTAGATCATCAGTGCTCAGTATCACTGGTCAGTAGTATCATCAGTGCTCAGAATCACTGCTCAGTAGTATTATCAGTACTCATAATCACTGGTCAGTGCTCAGTGTCTTGTGCTGCTCAGTGTCAGTTCTCAGTATCACTGCTCAGTAGTATCATCAGTGCTCAGTATCACTGGTCAGTGCTCAGTGTCTTGTGCTGCTCAGTGTCAGTTCTCAGTATCACTGCTCAGTAGTATCATCAGTGCTCAGTAGTATCATCAGTGCTCAGTATCACTGGTCAGTAGTATCATCAGTGCTCAGTATCACTGGTCAGTAGTATCATCAGTGCTCAGAATCACTGGTCAGTGCTCAGTGTCTTGTGCTGCTCAGTGTCAGTTCTCAGTATCACTGCTCAGTAGTATCATCAGTGCTCAGTATCACTGCTCAGTAGTATAATCATTGCTCAGTATCACTGCTCAGTAGTATCATCAGTGCTCAGTAGTATCATTAGTGCTCAGTATCACTGCTCAGTAGTATCATCAGTGCTCAGTATCACTGCTCAGTATCACTGGTCAGTAGTATCATCAGTGCTCAGAATCACTGCTCAGTAGTATCATCAGTGCTCAGTATCACTGGTCAGTAGTATTATCAGTGCTCAGTATCACTGCTCAGTAGTATCATCAGTGCTCAGTATCACTGCTCAGTAGATCATCAGTGCTCAGTTTCACTGGTCAGTAGTATTATCAGTGCTCAGTATCACAGCTCAGTAGTATTATCAGTGCTCAGAATCACTGGTCAGTGCTCAGTATCTTGTGCTGCTCAGTGTTAGTTCTCAGTATCACTGCTCAGTAGTATCATCAGTGTTCAGTATCACTGCTCAGTAGTATCATCAGTGCTCAGAATCTCTGGTCAGTGCTCAGTATCTTGTGCTGCTCAGTGTTAGTTCTCAGTATCACTGCTCAGTAATATCATCAGTGTTCAGTATCACTGCTCAGTAGTATCATCAGTGCTCAGTATCACTGCTCAGTAGATCATCAGTGCTCAGTATCACTGCTCAGTAGATCATCAGTGCTCAGAATCACTGGTCAGTGCTCAGTATCTTGTGCTGCTCAGTGTTAGTTCTCAGTATCACTGCTCAGTAGTATCATCAGTGTTCAGTATCACTGCTCAGTAGTATCATCAGTGCTCAGTATCACTGCTCAGTAGATCATCAGTGCTCAGTTTCACTGGTCAGTAGTATCATCAGTGCTCAGAATCACTGGTCAGTGCTCAGTATCTTGTGCTGCTCAGTGTTAGTTCTCAGTATCACTGCTCAGTAGTATCATCAGTGTTCAGTATCACTGCTCAGTAGTATCATCAGTGCTCAGTATCACTGCTCAGTAGATCATCAGTGCTCAGTATCACTGCTCAGTAGTATCACTAGTGCTCAGTATCACTGCTCAGTAGATCATCAGTGCTCAGTATCACTGGTAAGTAGTATCATCAGTGCTCAGAATCACTACTCAGTAGTATTATCAGTACTCATAATCACTGGTCAGTGCTCAGTGTCTTGTGCTGCTCAGTGTCAGTTCTCAGTATCACTGCTTAGTAGTATCATCAGTGTTCAGTATCACTGCTCAGTAGTATCATCAGTAGAGATGAGCGGGTTCGGTTCCTCTGAATCCGAACCCGCCCGAACTTCATGTTTTTTCTCACGGGTCCGAGCGACTCGGATCTTCCCGCCTTGCTCGGTTAACCCGAGCGCGCCCGAGCGTCATCATGACGCTGTCGGATTCTCGCGAGGCTCGGATTCTATCGCGAGACTCGGATTCTATATAAGGAGCCGCGCGTCGCCGCCATTTTCACACGTGCATTGAGATTGATAGGGAGAGGACGTGGCTGGCGTCCTCTCCATTTAGATTAGAAGAGAGAGAGTGAGATTGATTTGAGACAGAGACACTTGATTTACTGGAGCTTAGGAGTACTGTAGAGAGTGCAGAGTTTACTAGTGACTGACCACAGTGACCACCAGACAGTGCAGTTTTATTTAATATAATCCGTTCTCTGCCTGAAAAAAACGATACACAGTGACTCAGTCACATACCATATCTGTGTGCTCAGCCCAGTGTGCTGCATCATCTATGTATATATCTGACTGTGCTCACACAGCTTATAATTGTGGGGGAGACTGGGGAGCAGTTATAGGTTATAGCAGGAGCCAGGAGTACATATTATTAAAATTAAACAGTGCACACTTTTGCTGCAGGAGTGCCACTGCCAGTGTGACTGACCAGTGACCTGACCACACTGACAGTGACCACCAGTATAGTAGTTAGTATACTATATTGTGATTGCCTGAAAAAGTTAAACACTCGTCGTGTGACTTGTGTGGTGTTTTTTTTTTTAATTCTATAAAAAACTCATTCTGCTGACAGACAGTGTCCAGCAGGTCCGTCATTATATAATATATACCTGTCCGGCTGCAGTAGTGATATATATATATTTTTTATATCATTATTTATCATCCAGTCGCAGCAGACACAGTACGTTAGTTTACGGCTGTAGCTACCTCTGTGTCGGCACTCGGCAGTCCATCCATAATTGTATACCACCTACCCGTGTTTTTTTTTTCTTTCTTCTTTATACATACAACATCTCATTATCATCATCCAGTCTATATTAGCAGCAGACACAGTACAGTACGGTAGTCCACGGCTGTAGCTACCTCTGTGTCGGCACTCGGCAGTCCGTCCATAATTGTATACCACCTACCCGTGGTTTTTTTTTCTTTCTTCTTTATACATACATACTACATCTCATTATCATCCAGTCTATATTAGCAGCAGACACAGTACAGTACGGTAGTCCACGGCTGTAGCTACCTCTGTGTCGGCACTCGGCAGTCCGTCCATAATTGTATACCACCTACCCGTGGTTTTTTTTTCTTTCTTCTTTATACATACATACTACATCTCATTATCATCCAGTCTATATTAGCAGCAGACACAGTACAGTACGGTAGTCCACGGCTGTAGCTACCTCTGTGTCGGCACTCGGCAGTCCGTCCATAATTGTATACCACCTACCCGTGGTTTTTTTTTCTTTCTTCTTTATACATACATACTACATCTCTTTATCAACCAGTCTATATTAGCAGCAGACACAGTACGGTAGTCCACGGCTGTAGCTACCTCTGTGTCGGCACTCGGCAGTCCGTCCATAATTGTATACCACCTACCCGTGTTTTTTTTTTCTTTCTTCTTTATACATACATACTACATCTCATTATCATCCAGTCTATATTAGCAGCAGACACAGTACAGTACGGTAGTCCACAGCTGTAGCTACCTCTGTGTCGGCACTCGGCAGTCCATCCATAATTGTATACCACCTACCCGTGGTTTTTTTTTCTTTCTTCTTTATACATACATACTACATCTCTTTATCAACCAGTCTATATTAGCAGCAGACACAGTACGGTAGTCCACGGCTGTAGCTACCTCTGTGTCGGCACTCGGCAGTCCGTCCATAATTGTATACCACCTACCCGTGGTTTTTTTTTCTTTCTTCTTTATACATACATACTACATCTCATTATCATCCAGTCTATATTAGCAGCAGACACAGTACAGTACGGTAGTCCACGGCTGTAGCTACCTCTGTGTCGGCACTCGGCAGTCCGTCCATAATTGTATACCACCTACCCGTGGTTTTTTTTCCTTTCTTCTTTATACATACATACTACATCTCATTATCATCCAGTCTATATTAGCAGCAGACACAGTACAGTACGGTAGTCCACGGCTGTAGCTACCTCTGTGTCGGCACTCGGCAGTCCGTCCATAATTGTATACCACCTACCCGTGGTTTTTTTTTCTTTCTTCTTTATACATACATACTACATCTCATTATCATCCAGTCTATATTAGCAGCAGACACAGTACAGTACGGTAGTCCACGGCTGTAGCTACCTCTGTGTCGGCACTCGGCAGTCCGTCCATAATTGTATACCACCTACCCGTGGTTTTTTTTTCTTTCTTCTTTATACATACATACTACATCTCATTATCATCCAGTCTATATTAGCAGCAGACACAGTACAGTACGGTAGTCCACGGCTGTAGCTACCTCTGTGTCGGCACTCGGCAGTCCGTCCATAATTGTATACCACCTACCCGTGGTTTTTTTTTCTTTCTTCTTTATACATACATACTACATCTCTTTATCAACCAGTCTATATTAGCAGCAGACACAGTACGGTAGTCCACGGCTGTAGCTACCTCTGTGTCGGCACTCGGCAGTCCGTCCATAATTGTATACCACCTACCCGTGTTTTTTTTTTCTTTCTTCTTTATACATACATACTACATCTCATTATCATCCAGTCTATATTAGCAGCAGACACAGTACAGTACGGTAGTCCACAGCTGTAGCTACCTCTGTGTCGGCACTCGGCAGTCCATCCATAATTGTATACCACCTACCCATGGTTTTTTTTTCTTTCTTCTTTATACATACATACTACATCTCTTTATCAACCAGTCTATATTAGCAGCAGACACAGTACGGTAGTCCACGGCTGTAGCTACCTCTGTGTCGGCACTCGGCAGTCCGTCCATAATTGTATACCACCTACCCGTGGTTTTTTTTTCTTTCTTCTTTATACATACATACTACATCTCATTATCATCCAGTCTATATTAGCAGCAGACACAGTACAGTACGGTAGTCCACGGCTGTAGCTACCTCTGTGTCGGCACTCGGCAGTCCATCCATAATTGTATACCACCTACCCGTGGTTTTTCTTTCTTTCTTCTTTATACATACATACTACATCTCTTTATCAACCAGTCTATATTAGCAGCAGACACAGTACGGTAGTCCACGGCTGTAGCTACCTCTGTGTCGGCACTCGGCAGTCCGTCCATAATTGTATACCACCTACCCGTGGTTTTTTTTTCTTTCTTCTTTATACATACATACTACATCTCATTATCATCCAGTCTATATTAGCAGCAGACACAGTACAGTACGGTAGTCCACGGCTGTAGCTACCTCTGTGTCGGCACTCGGCAGTCCGTCCATAATTGTATACCACCTACCCGTGGTTTTTTTTTCTTTCTTCTTTATACATACATACTACATCTCTTTATCAACCAGTCTATATTAGCAGCAGACACAGTACGGTAGTCCACGGCTGTAGCTACCTCTGTGTCGGCACTCGGCAGTCCATCCATAATTGTATACTAGTATCCATCCATCTCCATTGTTTACCTGAGGTGCCTTTTAGTTGTGCCTATTAAAATATGGAGAACAAAAATGTTGAGGTTCCAAAATTAGGGAAAGATCAAGATCCACTTCCACCTCGTGCTGAAGCTGCTGCCACTAGTCATGGCCGAGACGATGAAATGCCAGCAACGTCGTCTGCCAAGGCCGATGCCCAATGTCATAGTACAGAGCATGTCAAATCCAAAACACCAAATATCAGTAAAAAAAGGACTCCAAAACCTAAAATAAAATTGTCGGAGGAGAAGCGTAAACTTGCCAATATGCCATTTACCACACGGAGTGGCAAGGAACGGCTGAGGCCCTGGCCTATGTTCATGGCTAGTGGTTCAGCTTCACATGAGGATGGAGGCACTCAGCCTCTCGCTAGAAAAATGAAAAGACTCAAGCTGGCAAAAGCAGTAGCACCGCAAAGAACTGTGCGTTCTTCGAAATCCCAAATCCACAAGGAGAGTCCAATTGTGTCGGTTGCGATGCCTGACCTTCCCAACACTGGACGTGAAGAGCATGCGCCTTCCACCATTTGCACGCCCCCTGCAAGTGCTGGAAGGAGCACCCGCAGTCCAGTTCCTGATAGTCAGATTGAAGATGTCAGTGTTGAAGTACACCAGGATGAGGAGGATATGGGTGTTGCTGGCGCTGGGGAGGAAATTGACCAGGAGGATTCTGATGGTGAGGTGGTTTGTTTAAGTCAGGCACCCGGGGAGACACCTGTTGTCCGTGGGAGGAATATGGCCGTTGACATGCCTGGTGAAAATACCAAAAAAATCAGCTCTTCGGTGTGGAACTATTTCAACAGAAATGCGGACAACAGGTGTCAAGCCGTGTGTTCCCTTTGTCATGCTGTAATAAGTAGGGGTAAGGACGTTAACCACCTCGGAACATCCTCCCTTATACGTCACCTGCAGCGCATTCATAATAAGTCAGTGACAAGTTCAAAAACTTTGGGTGACAGCGGAAGCAGTCCACTGACCAGTAAATCTCTTCCTCTTGTAACCAAGCTCACGCAAACCACCCCACCAACTCCCTCAGTGTCAATTTCCTCCTTCCCCAGGAATGCCAATAGTCCTGCAGGCCATGTCACTGGCAATTCTGACAATTCATCTCCTGCCTGGGATTCCTCCGATGCATCCTTGCGTGTAACGCCTACTGCTGCTGGCGCTGCTGTTGTTGCTGCTGGGAGTCGATGGTCATCCCAGAGGGGAAGTCGTAAGACCACTTTTACTACTTCCACCAAGCAATTGACTGTCCAACAGTCCTTTGCGAGGAAGATGAAATATCACAGCACTCATCCTACTGCAAAGCGGATAACTGAGGCCTTGGCATCCTGGGTGGTGAGAAACGTGGTTCCGGTATCCATCATTACTGCAGAGCCAACTAGAGACTTGTTGGAGGTACTGTGTCCCCGGTACCAAATACCATCTAGGTTCCATTTCTCTAGGCAGGCGATACCGAAAATGTACACAGACCTCAGAAAAAGAGTCACCAGTGTCCTAAAAAATGCAGCTGTACCCAATGTCCACTTAACCACGGACATGTGGACAAGTGGAGCAGGGCAGGGTCAGGACTATATGACTGTGACAGCCCACTGGGTAGATGTATGGACTCCCGCCGCAAGAACAGCAGCGGCGGCACCAGTAGCAGCATCTCGCAAACTCCAACTCTTTCCTAGGCAGGCTACGCTTTGTATCACCGGTTTCCAGAATACGCACACAGCTGAAAACCTCTTACGGCAACTGAGGAAGATCATCGCGGAATGGCTTACCCCAATTGGACTCTCCTGTGGATTTGTGGCATCGGACAACGCCAGCAATATTGTGTGTGCATTAAATATGGGCAAATTCCAGCACGTCCCATGTTTTGCACATACCTTGAATTTGGTGGTGCAGAATTTTTTAAAAAACGACAGGGGCGTGCAAGAGATGCTGTCGGTGGCCAGAAGAATTGCGGGACACTTTCGGCGTACAGGCACCACGTACAGAAGACTGGAGCACCACCAAAAACTACTGAACCTGCCCTGCCATCATCTGAAGCAAGAAGTGGTAACGAGGTGGAATTCAACCCTCTATATGCTTCAGAGGTTGGAGGAGCAGCAAAAGGCTATTCAAGCCTATACAATTGAGCACGATATAGGAGGTGGAATGCACCTGTCTCAAGCGCAGTGGAGAATGATTTCAACGTTGTGCAAGGTTCTGATGCCCTTTGAACTTGCCACACGTGAAGTCAGTTCAGACACTGCCAGCCTGAGTCAGGTCATTCCCCTCATCAGGCTTTTGCAGAAGAAGCTGGAGACATTGAAGGAGGAGCTAACACGGAGCGATTCCGCTAGGCATGTGGGACTTGTGGATGGAGCCCTTAATTCGCTTAACAAGGATTCACGGGTGGTCAATCTGTTGAAATCAGAGCACTACATTTTGGCCACCATGCTCGATCCTAGATTTAAAGCCTACCTTGGATCTCTCTTTCCGGCAGACACAAGTCTGCTGGGGTTGAAAGACCTGCTGGTGAGAAAATTGTCAAGTCAAGCGGAACGCGACCTGTCAACATCTCCTCCTTCACATTCTCCCGCAACTGGGGGTGCGAGGAAAAGGCTCAGAATTCCGAGCCCACCCGCTGGCGGTGATGCAGGGCAGTCTGGAGCGACTGCTGATGCTGACATCTGGTCCGGACTGAAGGACCTGACAACGATTACGGACATGTCGTCTACTGTCACTGCATATGATTCTCTCACCATTGAAAGAATGGTGGAGGATTATATGAGTGACCGCATCCAAGTAGGCACGTCACACAGTCCATACTTATACTGGCAGGAAAAAGAGGCAATTTGGAGGCCCTTGCACAAACTGGCTTTATTCTACCTAAGTTGCCCTCCCACAAGTGTGTACTCCGAAAGAGTGTTTAGTGCCGCCGCTCACCTTGTCAGCAATCGGCGTACGAGGTTACATCCAGAAAATGTGGAGAAGATGATGTTCATTAAAATGAATTATAATCAATTCCTCCGCGGAGACATTGACCAGCAGCAATTGCCTCCACAAAGTACACAGGGAGCTGAGATGGTGGATTCCAGTGGGGACGAATTGATAATCTGTGAGGAGGGGGATGTACACGGTGATATATCGGAGGATGATGATGAGGTGGACATCTTGCCTCTGTAGAGCCAGTTTGTGCAAGGAGAGATTAATTGCTTCTTCTTTGGTGGGGGTCCAAACCAACCCGTCATATCAGTCACAGTCGTGTGGCAGACCCTGTCACTGAAATGATGGGTTGGTTAAAGTGTGCATGTCCTGTTTTGTTTATACAACATAAGGGTGGGTGGGAGGGCCCAAGGACAATTCCATCTTGCACCTCTTTTTTCTTTTATTTTTCTTTGCGTCATGTGCTGTTTGGGGAGGGTTTTTTGGAAGGGCCATCCTGCGTGACACTGCAGTGCCACTCCTAGATGGGCCCGGTGTTTGTGTCGGCCACTAGGGTCGCTTATCTTACTCACACAGTCAGCTACCTCATTGCGCCTCTTTTTTTCTTTGCGTCATGTGCTGTTTGGGGAGGGTTTTATGGAAGGGACATCCTGCGTGACACTGCAGTGCCACTCCTAGATGGGCCCGGTGTTTGTGTCGGCCACTAGGGTCGCTTATCTTACTCACACAGTCAGCTACCTCATTGCGCCTCTTTTTTTCTTTGCGTCATGTGCTGTTTGGGGAGGGTTTTTTGGAAGGGACATCCTGCGTGACACTGCAGTGCCACTCCTAGATGGGCCCGGTGTTTGTGTCGGCCACTAGGGTCGCTTATCTTACTCACACAGTCAGCTACCTCATTGCGCCTCTTTTTTTCTTTGCGTCATGTGCTGTTTGGGGAGGGTTTTTTGGAAGGGCCATCCTGCGTGACACTGCAGTGCCACTCCTAGATGGGCCCGGTGTTTGTGTCGGCCACTAGGGTCGCTTATCTTACTCACACAGCTACCTCATTGCGCCTCTTTTTTTCTTTGCGTCATGTGCTGTTTGGGGAGGGTTTTTTGGAAGGGACATCCTGCGTGACACTGCAGTGCCACTCCTAGATGGGCCCGGTGTTTGTGTCGGCCACTTGGGTCGCTTATCTTACTCACACAGTCAGCTACCTCATTGCGCCTCTTTTTTTCTTTGCGTCATGTGCTGTTTGGGGAGGGTTTTTTGGAAGGGACATCCTGCGTGACTCTGCAGTGCCACTCCTAGATGGGCCCGGTGTTTGTGTCGGCCACTAGGGTCGCTTATCTTACTCACACAGCGACCTCGGTGCAAATTTTAGGACTAAAAATAATATTGTGAGGTGTGAGGTATTCAGAATAGACTGAAAATGAGTGGAAATTATGGTTTTTGAGGTTAATAATGCTTTGGGATCAAAATGACCCCCAAATTCTATGATTTAAGCTGTTTTTTAGGGTTTTTTGAAAAAAACACCCAAATTCAAAACACACCCGAATCCGACAAAAAAAATTCGGTGAGGTTTTGCCAAAACGCGGTCGAACCCAAAACACGGCCGCGGAACCGAACCCAAAACCAAAACACAAAACCCGAAAAATTTCAGGCGCTCATCACTAATCATCAGTGCTCAGTAGTATCATCAGTGCTCAGTATCACTGGTCAGTAGTATCATCAGTGCTCAGTATCACTGGTCAGTAGTATCATCAGTGCTCAGAATCACTGGTCAGTGCTCAGTGTCTTGTGCTGCTCAGTGTCAGTTCTCAGTATCACTGCTCAGTAGTATCATCAGTGCTCAGTATCACTGGTCAGTAGTATCATCAGTACTCAGTATCACTGCTCAGTAGTATCATCAGTGCTCAGTAGTATCATTAGTGCTCAGTATCACTGCTCAGTAGTATCATCATTGCTCAGTATCACTGCTCAGTAGTATCATCAGTGCTCAGTATCACTGCTCAGTAGTATCATCAGTGCTCAGTATCACTGCTCAGTAGTATCATCAGTGCTCAGTATCACTGGTCAGTAGTATTATCAGTGCTCAGTATCACTGCTCAGTAGTATCATCAGTGCTCAGAATCACTGCTCAGTAGTGTCATCAGTGCTCAGTATCACTGGTCAGTAGTATTATCAGTGCTCAGTATCACTGCTCAGTAGTATCATCAGTGCTCAGAATCACTGCTCAGTAGTGTCATCAGTGCTCAGTATCACTGGTCAGTAGTATTATCAGTGCTCAGTATCACTGCTCAGTAGTATTATCAGTGCTCAGAATCACTGGCCAGTGCTCAGTGTCTTGTGCTGCTCAGTGTCAGTTCTCAGTATCACTGCTCAGTAGTATCATCAGTGCTCAGTATTACTGCTCAGTGTCATGACAGAAGAAAATGTTTTGGAGGTTATGGAGGTGTCTTCCTCAGAGGAGTCTGTACCAGTTACTCAGGATTGCCTTGAGTGGTTTCATCCCATTAGGATGGAGACAGAATGGCTGGATAGCCTAGGAAATAAGATTCCTCAGAGTTCATTAGGGCATACTCTATTAAGTTGCTGGGAAAAAGCTACGAAGAATGCTCTAGATATGGATCATTCCATTTCATCTAGGACCCCCTCAGCTCCTGATACACAGGTCTTGCAGGCCAACGCGGACATTGATGCCGACACAGGGATCGACACAGAAGTTAGAGGGGGGCACTATGATAGATTGGAATATAAAATTCAGCAATTTATTAATGCCATTAGGGATGTGTTAGAAATACCTATACAAACAGAGGAAAATTCTTGTATGATAACTGCAAAATCATTAGTGACATTCCCGGTTTCGGAAGAGATGAACACCCTATTTGAAAGATCCTGGTTAAACCCAGAAGAGGTTTTTCACATTCCCAATAAAGTACTTAAGACATATCCCTTTCCTGAGGAGGATAGAAGGAGATGGGAGATTCCTCCCATAATGGACATTTCGGTGTTCAGGCTGCTGCCATTTGATATAATTCCCGTGATACTGGCTTGTAATTCTAGTGATTATGTCATTTTCTTCCAGTGATTTGGACCAATAAATAATACCATTGATTAGAACGAATAATTCCTGTGATATTGAGGTGTTTATGTCGCTTAGCTTAGCCATCCAGCGACCTTGGTGCACCTCTTTTTTTCTTTGCATCATGTGCTGTTTGGGGACTATTTTTTTAAGTGCCATCCTGTCTGACACTGCAGTGCCACTCCTAGATGGGCCAGATGTTTGTGCCGCCCACTTGGGTCTCTTAGCTTAGTCACACAGCGACTGCAAATTTTGCAAATTGAGTGGAAATTATTGTTATTGAGGTTAATAATACTATAGGATCAAAATTACCCCCAAATTCTATGATTTTAGCTGTTTTTGAGTTTTTTTTAAAAATCACCCGAATCCAAAACACATCCGAATCCAAAACCCGAAAAGGTGGTTTTGCCAAAATGCCTCCGAATCCAAAACACGACCGCGGACCCGAATCCAAAACCAAAACACAAAAAACGAAAAGTGCCCGCCGCACATCTCTAGTAATTACACATTGTCACTACACCAGTGGTTCCCAAACTTTTTTTGAATAACGGCGCCCTAGAGTATCAGAATTTTTTTCACGGCACCCCTAGGCCAAAAGTTTTTTTATTGAGAGATGTAGAATAAATATTAAATTAAGTACATTGTGTTTATATGTCATATTTAGGTTTAATTGTGTGGTGTGGGACAGAAATTGCTTCTGTTTGTCCACATATTTTATGATTGGCAGCCACCAGCACTCGTTTTGCCTGTTACATTGATCATAAATAATTTAAATTGGTTCTGGATCACCAATCCAAAGCACCCCTGAAAGTGTCCTGAGGCATCCCAGGGAGCCTAGGCACACAGTTTGGGAACCTCTGCCCTAGACATTGACCTAATATTGAATATCCTCTAACCAGTCATGATGTTGCCATAGTTAAAACATCAATATGTAACATGTTGACATCTGAAAGAAATACCAACATGTACACACAATCAGGAGCAATGGTCAACTGAAAAGAAATCCTTCACTGCAATACCTAGTGTAAGATCTAGAAAGGGCAAGGGGGGTATGGGGGGAATTTAGCATACAGAACCAATCAGATTCAGACCATCTCTTAATTGACCCCCCCCCCCCCCCCCACACACACACACACACACACACACACACACACACACACACTATTTTCATAGTGACTTGTGCAGTGCTTCTCCTAGACAGGCACCATCTATGGTTTGCCCCTTGTTTTAGCATCAGTTTTAGGTCAGTTCACAAACCGACCTTTAGTAAATCTCCATTTTTTATAGTTGTTTATGTAAACATAATTATGTGATTTGAGACTTCTGGTGGGTGGCGCATCCAAGATGGCCACGTTTTAATCAAGCTCTGCTCACGGAGGCCCCATCCTTTGCCATCTACCTGATTCCCGGCCACTTAGGGGCACACTATTTGTGGGATTGCCTTCCCCTAGTGCTGAGGAACTTGCTGCTACCCGTTTGGAGACGATCTGCTGGGTGGAGGCCCCGTTCCCCCGGAGTCGGGCCCACGACCGGGCCGCCGCGTGGTGAGGATTCGCGCTGCCCACTGTCCTGCTTGGACTGCCCTGCGGTTATTGCCGGCTGGCCTGCCGCTCCCTTGCTGTGGACTGGGTGAGATTCACTGTGCTGTCCCCCCCCTCGAGCTACCTCCTGCCCGCCGCTAGACTGGGGATGTCGCCCGGATACCCGGAGAGGTGCCTCCGGGACATCTGACTCTCGGATCAGCCGGTGGGGCTGGAGATCGAAGGCCACGTCTAGATAACTCACCTTTCCCCGCTCCCGGGACCCCTGTTGCTGGTGGATCGGAGCCGCGTTGCATGCCTACAGCCTGAGGTGTTCGGGGCTCCGACACCTTGACCGTCGCTACACCGGCATCAACGCAGCGGCTCCCCTGCAGGACTGTTACCGCTGGCTCGTCCTCCTCTGGCGTTGTCTCGTCAGTCCTGTCGCACGCCTGTCGAGAGACCTTCTTACTGCGGTCGCGACCCCTGGGAGGCTGGTCACTATCCCCCGTTGGGGCGCCTAGGCTGATGCGGGATCCGTGGATAGACACTGCGGCCTGACCCTTCCCCTGATATACTTTGCCCGTTACCAACACCCCGCCGCTGGAGAAGCATTGCGGTGCTCTAGCCACTCACCTGCATAGTGGCGCTGTCTCCTCATGGTCTCGGGGGGATCCTGATTAAGAGGGCTCTCTCTTGTTGTGACTAGCCTTAAGACTCTTTGGGACCCCGTGGCGCTGGCCTGCTTTTCTAACAGGGAGTTCACCTGGTGTTTTTAATACCTCCCCTACTTTCTGCTCACTGAGCATTCTTTCCACGTCCCCTGACCTTCTACCTTTCCCTGTCTCCTTTTTAAGTTATTTTTTTCCCTGTCACGGCCCCTGTCCTTTTATTGTTTTCCTCCCCATTTCTTTGTTATTACCTTTTTCCCTCTCCCCCCCTAATTTGGATTTGCTGTGACTACACCTGCCTATATACCCTTTTTTAGGCCACAGATACATGGATTATTGGCCTTCCATGTAACCTTATAGCTTGACCTGGGAGACACTGACACCTTGTGGCCTTATTATTATAACTTTATAATTTTTTTTTTTTCTTTCTTAATGGTTATTGCTTAGTTTATTCTGCCTTAATTTCACGTTTTTTACAGGCACCATTGTTTTTGTTTACTGTGTACAGTATATATCGTACACACCTACGATATCTCTCCATGCACAATATATATATATACTTATTAGTAGTATTGTTTACCATTGCCTTTGCCATTTTCTGTACAAATGCTCTTTTACTTGTAATACTTAATACCCGGACCAGCATTACCTCCTTTATAGTACCAGAGTTGGTTGTTCGCTGGTTTGTTACTATATAACTACGAGGTGTGACATTTATATTTAGATATGTGATACTTAATTTTCCCTTTTGGGGCGTTATACTTTACGATTTCAGATGTCTCTCATCTGATACTTTTATTTACTGGTGAACAGCGACCGATCCTCTTGGATCTCACCTATTAAACATTTCATAATTGATGGAGAGGTTCCTGAATAGAACTGTATCAGAAAATATGGTTAGAAGGAAATCACATAAAACAGGTGGCTCTTCCCCTTCGCAATCGCAGCCCGTAATGAACATGGATGGGAATCCCGACCCCATGTCCCAACCAGACGCAACCCCCCCAGTGTCCCAAACCGCTAAAGAGATTCTTTCGGTGCTTATGCCCCATATTGATAGGAAATTAGATGAATTCAGGGATTCGTTTCAGTCCACCATGCGAGAAGTGGCCTCGAATACCTCGAGAATATCGGAGGTGGAGCAGAGAGTTAGTGATTTAGAGGACACGGTCCACAATGTGGAGTCTTCTGCTGACTCGTCCATTGGCATGATCCGGGAACTCCAAGATAAACTAGATGAACTAGAAAATCGGAATCGGAGAAATAATCTTCGTTTTATTGGTATCCCGGAACATGTCAAACCCTCCCTCCTGGGCGACTACCTAGCCTCTCACTTAGTTCCTGCTCTCCATATATCTGACAAAATGGAGTTTCCCCAGATTGAACGAGTCCATAGGGTCGGGGCTGAAAGGGAGGGTCCCAATCCTCCTCCCAGACCGGTGGTGGCCCGATACTTTGATTATAGGACGAAGGAAATAATATTACGAGCGTATAAAAAATTGGGCAAATTAGTCATTGATGGTACCCGCATTTTGATCTTCCAGGATTTCTCAGTGGCGGTAACCCAAAAACGCAGGGCATTCTCGCCAGTTTGTAAATTTCTGGTAGAATCGCAAAAACGCTTTGCTCTATTGTACCCTGCCAGGTTGAGGGTCACCGATAATGGACGCACAATTTTCTTTGATGACCCAGACGAGGCCCGTAGACATTTTCTGTCTTCTCCCCCCTCACAGAGTTCGCCAGTAACGCTATCCCTGAGATCCCCCAACCGTTGAATGTGTATGTCAACACGAGTATTGTTTATGTACTTTAGTACTGTTTTCCATTTAACGATGGGGGTCAAGGGCTTATCTTTTATTCGCCCCTTATTAGTTAACAGTTCTTATGTTATCACTTAGGAGACTGGTTCTCCACACTCAGTTTACTGTTTGTTTTTTGTTGATTCTAATGGTTGGTTGCAGTGTTGCCACTGTGACCCTCTATGAAAATTTTTGGTTTGAGAAAATTCAGAAAAGGTTATTGAGGCATGACTTTTTTCTTTCTGATAATTGTGATGTGTCTAATTTACTATATTTCCAAATGTTTATATTGTATTATGGAGTGCTGGTAGCAGAGAGACGGGAGCATCTAGCCGAGACTGCGACTAGTGGGCTGTCCCCCGCTAGCTGGGACGGGGGGCCCCAACACACATCAATGGGATTATGCGGCAAACTCAGCGCAGCGAACACTGGGATTAGATGATGGCAAGTAATACACTTAATCTGCCATACTCGCCTCCCCACAACTCGATTAAATGTCTATCATGGAATGTTGGCGGGCTCAACTCCCCCATTAAACGTCAAAGGGTCTTATCCCACCTTAAGAAATTTAGCCCAGACATCATTTTTCTACAAGAGACCCACTGGAGGGAAGGTGATGGTTCCTCCCTTCGCGCTGGCTGGTTGGGAGATTGCTTTTCGGCCTCATCTGTCAATAAGACTAGAGGGGTGGCTATCTTATTTGCACGACACCTCCCCCACACTATTTTAAACATGGTCTCGGATCCTGATGGTCGATACTTACTGATAGACGTTAAGATTGGGGATGCCACATACACTCTTGTGAACATATACGCTCCCAATACCCAAGTGTCCGAGTTTTTGAATAAGGTGACCTTCTTGATACAACAGCGAGAGGTTTTTCCACTAATACTTGGGGGTGACTTCAACACGGTGCATGATCCGACCCTAGACAAGACTCCAATCCCGTCCAACCGACATTCTGCTATTTGGTCCACACTTGTGAAACTTATATTAGAACTCCAAATGACTGATGTCTGGAGACTTTTCAACCCATCAGACAAATCCTTTACTTTCCATTCGGGGGTTCACCGTACGGTCTCTCGCATAGACTATTTTTTAGTGGCGAACTCTCTAATATCTGAGGTGACCTCTGCAAATATTGCTGAAATCTTGGTGTCGGATCATGCGCCGATTGAATTCTCATTTAGGCTGCCATATACAGGCCCCGCACACCGCACTTGGAGATTTCCTGCATACCTATTCCAATCAGAAAAATTTAGGGACTACTTAAAACGTAACTGGCTAGACTATGTAGACAACAATATCACACACTGGAATGACCCGGTCCTTTTCTGGGAGGCATCGAAGTCTGTGATGCGGGGTAGCATCATCTCATACGTATCTGGTCGTAATAAGATTCAAAGGGACCAATATCATTCCCTCTCCCATACGTTGCAGACTACATTTGCTGAATACGTGGCAGACTCCTCGGAGGAGAAATTCACTATATACAATCAGGCTAAATCCGTATTGGAAAATTTTTTACTTTCCCAGGCTCAATCGCGTCTAGATTACACGAAAAATAAATATTATAGATGGGGGGCCAGGACGGGACGTTTATTGGCCTCATTAACTAAGGGCTATAAGCGAAGAAACCATATTGTTTCTATTAAGGACATTAGAACTTCCCATTGTCTGACACAAACCTCCGACATATCAAAAGCCTTCTACGACTATTATTGTAACCTATATTCTGCTAGACCATCGACTTCAGAGTCTTTAGACGCTATTATTAGAGAGGCCAATTTGCCTAGTCTAGATCCAGAACAAATTGACATATTAGACTCGGAAATAACAGAAGAGGAAATAAGATTGGCCATTTCTTCTTTGCATACTTGTAAAGCCCCGGGACCAGATGGATTCTCGGGGGAATACTTTAAAATCCTGTCTACTGATATTGTCCCGACTTTGTTAGAACTGTACCGTACTATCCATAGAAAGCACCCACACTACCCCTCTTTTAATGCTGCCTTCACGACTCTCATTCCAAAGCCGGACCGTGACCCTATACTGTTGAGTTCCTATCGTCCTATTACCCTGTTAAATGTGGACTTTAAAATCTTATCTAAAATTATGTCATCTCGCATACAATTATTCTCCTCCTCCCTTTGCTCATCTCACCAACTAGGTTTCACCCGAGGTAGACAACTAGTCAAAGGTATTCGTACAGCCATTGCTTCCATTGTTGCTTCCAACAATAATCCCACCATTCCCAATATGCTCCTGAGCCTCGACGCTCAGAAAGCCTTTGATACGGTATCCTGGCCCTTTTTATTTAAAGTTTTATCAACTAGAAATTTTGGCTCAGACTTTATTAATCTCGTAAAGTTCTTCTATAGCTCCCCCACAACTTTCCTTTTAGTAAACGGCACGAGAAGTGACCCTGTTGTTATGTCTAGAGGTACCCGCCAGGGCTGCCCTCTATCTCCCCTACTCTTTAATTTGTCCCTTGACCCCTTACTTCGTATAATTGATTCCTGGCCCACCTTGAAGGGTATTTTGGTTGGTTCGGTTGAGGTGAAACTCACTGCATTCGCGGATGATGTTTTAATTCACATATCTAATCCTAAACATTCCCTCAAACCATTGCTGGAATTGCTTGATAGAGTGGGATCTCTCTCTGGATTTTTCATTAACTTTGAAAAATCTAGCGCACTCTACCTGAAAAAAGGTTTTCATAGACCCTTGTGGGCGGCGCAGCTACCCTTGAATTGGGCTAGAAAGAAATTCCCATACTTGGGCGTTCTTCTCCCCAAAAATATTGCGGACCTTTATGATATAAATATTGGGAAACTGCTCTCAAAACTTACGAGGGATCTCGAGGCAATGGTACACTTGCCACTCTCTTTTTTAGGAAGGACAAACATAATTAAAATGATATATTTCCCAAAACTTCTTTACCCATTACAAGTCCTCCCCCTTTTGCTTTCTAGACAAGATCTCTTACAAATAACGGCGGCCTTTAGGAAATTCATTTGGAATAATAAGCGCGCAAGAATTGGTTTATTCAAACTAGGTCAGCCTAAAACCAATGGGGGAGTTAACTTCCCGGATATTCTGACATATAGCTATGCTTCTCATGTTCGTTATATTAAAGATTGGTTGTCTAGTACCCAGACCTATGCTGATTCATTTCTTGAACAAAACTTTATTCCTCATGTGTCCCTGGTAGCTTTTTTACATCTGACTGATGCTGAAATTTCCACTGATTTAACGATTAATCCCCTTTTAATGACTACGAGGAAGGTCTGGCTATCCTTAAGACATAAATATAAACTACATAAACATATATCTATTCATTTACCTTTTTTACATAATCCAGGTTTTCAAAATGGAGAGGCCTCTGGTCCTTTCAATGATTGGAAATCTTTAGGAATTTGTAATATAGGCCAGCTCATTAACTCTAGATCCCATAAACCACTAACATATGCGGAGGCCTTATCTAAATACCCATATATTGGCCCTCAGAACTTTGCTTTTTTTCAAGCCCAACATTATGCTAGTAAATTTCTAGATTATTACCTGCGACTGATTGGGATAACCAATTGGATCAAATATTAACGCGACCGGAACAATCCAAAGGTGCTATATCATTCTATTATAAACAACTTCACACCTCACTAGACCATACTTTATATAAAACTGGTATAGCCCAATGGTTGGAACATTTTCCTAATTTAGATGTAGATGGGTTACTGCACATGTTACACTTCTCCATAGCCATGTTCCCAGCTGCTAAATACACAGAAATGTATCTTAATATCTTTCACAGATCTTATATTTCTCCCCACAGAGGTTTCTTGATAGGCCTATTGGATGATCCTTCCTGCCCCAAATGTGGCCACTGTACGGCTGATCATTATCACTGTCTCTGGGCATGTCCGCTTTTGAGACGGTTTTGGCTAGCTGTATGGCGCTTTGCCTCCCAACAATTGGTGAATTATATCCCTCTTACACCGGAATGGGCTATATTTGGTATGGTGCCCTCTGGTGTCAGAGTATCCAAACCTGTTAAAAAATTACTTTTGGCAATCTCATCGGCAGCCAGGAAAGCTGTTTTACACATGTGGATCCATAGGTCAGCTCCGACTTTAGAAATGTTCAGAGACAAACTATTTTTTATTTGCCAAATGGATTGGTTAGAGGCCTCACTCCAGAAAGAATCTCGCACAGAGTCTTTTTTCGCAACATGGGAGAGTTTTATTGAAACACTTCCTACTCATACTAAAGAGGCCATTGGCTTTTGTTTTCGCAGCACACTCTGGTATGAAACTAGGATTTACCTTAATGACCCTCCCATTACGTTTGATAGCGTTGATAAGTGGCCATGCCGTGCTCCCGTCTCTCTGTAGGCCTATGGAGTATTTACAGGTGTTATTTGGTGCTTTATTTTATTATACAGATTGCCTGCATTTATGATTCTCCTTGCACCATGCACTATATATTGTATCTGCTACATTATGTATCACAATGTCTCCATGTACACTGATATTTTCTCTAAAGAAATGCTTCAATAAAGAAAGAAATGTTTAAAAAAAAAAATTATGTGATTTGAGCTGAGATTTGAAGGAGCTGAGGGAACAGACAACCTATCACACCTCTTTCCTTCTTCCCATCTACGCTCTTTCTCTAGACCACAGCCAATCACCCAGATAGAGGGACCATCCCTGTTGATGTTCCAAAGAGTCAGTCTTGTTGTGACAGATATTTTCTCCACATTTCAGGACTCTGTATTGTTACGCAACCCCATCTGTGATCTCCCCTGGAGAGACACTGATCATGGCCTGTGAGCTGTTGGTGGATGTGTTCCAGAAACTGAAGATCATTACCAGCAAACTGCTGCTGGTGGTGGAGGAACAACATGGGCTCAGCATCCCCATAGACAAGAAGGTACTAGCATTCTCCTACAACTCAGCCAAGGAAACACTGCTGGGTACTAGTGGGTCAGCCAGGTGTGGCCACTTGCTGACCACCATATCCAGGAAGGACGTGGACTGCCCAGGAATAACCAGCTCTAGAACTTCAGATCGTGTAAGCCATTGTAGTCAGGGCCGGATTAAAGCTGGTGGGCGCCCAGGGCAATGGAGGTTGTGGGGGCCACCACTACTTACATTGCTGGCAAAGCCCGGCCCCCCATCGGCTGCACACCTGAGATGGAGATCTCCTCACCAGTGGCAGTTGCAGCGCAGTCGACAAATCAAATAGGGTACCCGCCACCCCAAACACTGCCAGACATTGCTGTTTGGGACTCACTGGCAGTTGGTGTGGCTCCCCTGTTTGAATTTTGGACTGTGCTACAACTGCCACTGGAGAGGAGATATTTATCTCCATCTCCGGAGAACATAAATATCAAATTTTCGATCTTTTATGAGATAATTATGTTTTATTACATATCCCCCTTGGTCTTTTGAGTCTGTGGTCCTATATGCCTCCTGCAGATTTGAACACTGGCTTCCTGGCTCAGTGCACTCTTTGGCTGTCACAGTACCACTTAGATTGTCTCTACAGGCAGCCTGACTGGCTTCCACAATGCCACCTGGGCTGTATACAAAGGAGCAGTTACACCTGACTGCACAGTTCCCCTTGGATTGTCTCCACTCGGCAGGACTTAGGTGTGGTCACACTTCCTTTTTCTTCCCTGTGTGTGCAGATCCCTCCAACCTTATACAAAATCCATTGCTCACTATTGCCATCTATCTTGATATTATCACAAATCTCCCACCACAGTTCACAACCCCTGGAGTAAGCTGTTTGGGATGAGGCATTTTATGATGAAGTCCTTCTTCATTCTTCACCGGATCATCATTCAGGCTCTTGGGTTTCCTTTTTTTAACTTCATGGGAGCCCTTGAACTCATTGCTTACTATATTGAGCACTTGAAACTCATTATTGGATTCCACATTAGGTGTTAAGAATTCAAATTAATTTTACTATTAAAAATAAATGTTATTATCTTGAAGCTAAAGCTATTAGGACAAATTCAGGTGCTGATAACACATGTGATTGCTGCTGTTGTTACACACAGAATTACTTCGACATCTGAACAGAAGCACCTTCAAACATCTCTTTCCACAAGCAGTGGATCAGGATCAGTGTCGGACTGGGGCATGATGGGCCCACTGGGGGATGCAGTGGTAGGAGCCAATGTTTAGGGGTGTGGTCAGTCTCCAGAAGGGGTGTGGCCAACCACCACAGAGACTTGGCTAACTATTAGAGTGCATGGTCTCGGCCCCTTGATAAATATATACAGCAAATACTGCTAGTCCAAGCATGATAAAGTACCAGATTAATAACAGCAATGTCCTGTAGAAAATACGCCATAGTCCTGGGCAGTATAAGGTAACATACTGTATGTATAATTTATAATTCAATGGCACAGACTGGAATATGATCCCTAGAAGGGGAGGTGGGCCCGCCAGCCAGGGGGGGCCCACCGGTGGTTTCCCCTGTACCCCTGTGGGCCAGTCCAACCCTGATCAGAATGGTGATCTTGCAAATACATGTGCAACTCTTTATATGTCCGACTATCCACACTGAGATCCATACAGACAGTGAAGATGCAATTGCTCTCAACATGCATGTAAGACTGAATCAGCCTCTGCATGTAACTTGGTTCAGGATCCGGCACTAAAAATGTTATACACAATACAGGGGTTTTATCAAATCAGAATGATATAGTATATTGTGTATTGAATATGACCGCCAGATAGGTATAAGTAATGCTTATTGACCCCAGTAGGATTTAGCCCATAGTATTATTATCTCTACGCTTGTCTCCATTGCAGCAATGTTTAAATAATTAGTGCCATATGTATTGCACCTATAATATTACATGAAAAGTTCCAACCCTAACAAATACTTACTTTAATTAGAACCTTCTTATTATTTGTTCTGAAGCAATCCAAGTGAAGGTGGACAAAACCCTTGGACAGAATGGTCCACCCCTGTGTAAATGAATCTCTGGTAATCTTCAGAATTCCTGACTAAACTCACCCCAGTCATATAGTCATGAAAAAAAGAGACTCTCCTGATTGTCTGGGGTATGAGTCGGCTCAACTTAGGTCGACAGTCATTAGGTCGACCACTGAAGGTCGACATAAGCATTAGGTTGACATGCACTAGCATACCTCCCAACTTTTGTCCCTTTGGAAGAGGGTCACGCCACGCCAGAGGTGTGCCCGGAAAGGAGGTGGAGCTTCTAGTAGAGGGGCAGGGACTCTCGGTAAGGGGCGTGGCCTATTGCAGCAAACCCCCCCCGTTTTCATCATTGTGGGGGCGTGTCCAGCGCTCCATGAGCTGCTGGACAGCTCCCGGCTCTCCTCCTTGTGCTGATAGATGCCATGCGCATGCGCGCGGCATCTATTCAGTGTGATCACCGGCTGCTTTGCAAAGCAGAGCAGCGGTGATCACAGGATCTCCCAACTGCCCCCCCCGCCCGCGGGACACTGCGACCCGCGGGAGGGACAGCGGGATTTTGTCCAATTAGCGGGACTGTCCCGCTGAAATTGGGACAGTTGAGAGGTATGCACTAGGTCGACATGGGCATTAGGTCAAAATGTACTAGGTCGACAGGTGAAAAGGTCGACATGAGTTTTGGGACTTTTGTTTGTGTCGTTTTCTTCGTAAAGTGATGGGGGAACCCCAATTAGTGCACCGTGTCCCCTCGCATGGCTCGCTTCGCTCGCCATGCTTTGGGCAAGGTGCCTCGCTCCACTACCTCTGTGCACAGGTTACCATTCTCAATTGTAGTCCACATGGATCGTAAAGTATGAAAAAGTCCAAAAAGTGAAAAAAAAAGTGAAAAACTCATGTCGACCTTTTGACCTGTCGACCTAGAACATGTCGACCTAATGCCCATGTCAGCCTTCAGTGGTTGACCTAATGACTGTCGACCTAAGTTGTGTCAACGTAACGACCGTATCCCATTGTCTGAATCCCATCAGATACTCAAATTCCAGGAGCACACATATGGGGGTTTTCAGTTGCCCAGAACCCTTCTTGCACCATATTGGAATCTTGATGCCTAGAGCTATATTAGATTTATATGCATTTCTCCTTGAGTCTGTATCCCCATGTGTTCATCTGCCCCCCCTCCCCACGTTTGTATTTGCACACCCCTTTCCTCTTTGTATCTGCTCTCTCCCTCTTTTCCCGATATCAATTTCTGTAGTTTCCATTTGCCTAGAACTCACCCCCATCTGCTCCAATTCCCTTCTCTTTCTTTCAACAGCGGCACAGGCACGGTAACATGTTTCGTAAACAAATTAAAATCCCCCCCAAAAAACCATTCATTAAAACAAATGCTTTATTAAAAGACTTACCATCATTCCATTAATTGTGATAAAAGAACAGAATCGTGGTGGTACAACTACAGTACTACCAAAATCCTTAGTAACGTGTTTGTAAAGCCCCATCTGACAGTCCTGTATGTGCCCTTAGTTGATGATGATGATGATGAGTATGTTGTTCTGGTTGGTACACTTAAAACATATGTAAATGCACTTTCATTGTAATTTAAGTCTTGGTATTTTTTCATTTGCATGTATCATAGGGTTCAGTATGATTGACCGCCGGACTGGATGGCGACGATACCAATTCCGACATCGGCATCCCGATCTGTGAAATCTGTAAGGTAAGTGTGTTCTCCCCTCTCCCCTACCCCCTAACCCTCCCTTCCCACAGCCTAGCCCTAACCTCCTCTCCGGTGTCTAGCAATAACCTCCACCCAGGTGGTACCTAAACCTAACCCCGCTTTCCCAGCAGCCTAACCCTAACCCTCCCCCTTAATGCCTAAACCTAACCTCCCGCGGTGGCGCCTAACCCTAACTGTAACTTCCAAGCCCCCGGCAGTCTAAACCTAGCCCATCAGGGTAGAGCCTGAACCTGACCACCACCCACGACCCTAACCTGCCTGCTATACTAACATTTGGGATGACAGCTGTCAGGATTTGGGTGCCGGCATTCTGACGGGTGTCGGGTTTCCTGCGTCTGTATTCCGACTGATGGGATCTCAACAGCCCAGCACCTTATCTGCATCCCGTATCATATGATATATGCAATTCACAATAAATATGTAACTTATTTTCCATATAGGATTTTGACACAAAAGCATAAGAGTCTACATGACACCCTCTATGTCCTTAAAAATGTTCTGACAGTTTCTGATGGCTCAATACCCTTTTAATACATTTTACATAAGGTTCCCTTTAATCTGATTTGACAGAAAAGGACACAGTAGCGTTTTTTGTTTCCTACTTTCACTTTTTTTTTTACTTTTTTTTTATTGTCATATTTTTAAGCATACCGGATTTGAGAAAAAAAAAATAACATTATACAGTGCATCCGGAAAGTATTCACAGTGCTTCACTTTTTCCACATTTTGTTATGTTACAGCCTTGTTCCAAACTGGAATAAATTCATTTTTCCCTCAAAATTCTACACACAATACCACATAATGACGTCAAAAAAGTATTTTTGAGATTTTTGCAAATGTATGAAAAAAAAAAACTAAGAAATCACATGTACATAAGTATTCACAGCCTTTGCCATGAAGCTCAACATTGAGCTCAGGTGCATCCTGTTTCCACTGATCATCCTTGAGATGTTCCTACAGCTTAATTGGAGTCCACCTGTGGTAAATTCAGTTGATTGAACATGATTTGGAAAGACACACACCTGTCTATATAAGGTCCCACACTAAACAGTACATGTCTGAGCACAAACCAAGCATTAAGTTAAAGGTATTGTCTGTAGACCTCCGAGGATTGTCTTGAGGCACAAATCTTGGGAATGGTTCAGAAAAATATCTGCTGCTTTGAAGGTCCCAATGAGCACAGTGGCTTCTACCATCCATAAATGGAAGAAATTCGGAACCACCAGGACTCTTCCTAGAGCTGGCCAGCCATCTAAAACTGAGCAATCGGGACATAAAGGACCTAGTCATGTAGGTGACCAAGAACCTGATAGTCACTCTGTCAGAGCTACAGCATTCCTCTGTAAAGAGAGAAGAACCTTCCAGAAGGTCAACCATCTCTGCAGCAATCCACCAATCAGGCCTGTATGGTAGAGTGGCCAGACGGAAGCTACTCCTTAGTAAAAGCACATGGCAGCCCATCTGCACCTGAAGGACTCTCAGACCATGAGAAACAAAATTCTCTGGTCTGATGAGACAAAGATTGAACTATTTGGCGTTAATGCCAGGCGTCATGTTTGGAGGAAACCAAGCGCCACTCATCACCAGGCCAATACCATCCCTACAGTGAAGTATGGTGGTGGCAGCATCATGCTGTAGGGATTTTTTCAGCGGCAGGAACTGGGAGACTAGTCAGGATAGAGGCAAAGATGAATGCAGCAATGTACAGAGACATCCTGGATGCATACCTGCTCCAGAGCGCTCTTGACCTCAGACTGGGGCGAATGTTCATCTTTCAGCAGGACAACAACCCTAAGCACACAGCCAAGATATCAAAGGAGTGACTTCAGGACAACACTGTGAATGTCCTTGAGTGGCCCAGCCAGAGCCCAAACTTGAATCTGATTGAACATCTCTGGAGAGATCTGAAAATGGGTGTGCACCATCGCTTCCCATCCAACCTGATGGAGCTTGAGATTTGCTTCAAAGAGGAATGGGCAAAACTGCCCAAAGATAGGTGTGCCAAGCTTGTGGCATCATATTCAAAAAGACTTGAGGCTGTAATTGCTTCCAAAGGTGCATCAACAAAGTATTGAGCAAAGGCTGTGAATACTTATGTACTTGTGACTTCTTAGTTTTTTATTTTTAATAAATTTGAAAAAATCTCAAAAACTCTTTTTTCACATTGTCATTATGGGGTATTGGTGGTCATTCCGAGTTGATCGCTAGCTGCATTTGTTCGCAGCACAGCGATCAGGCTAAAAAACAGCAGTTCTGCGCATGCGTATGCGGCGCAATGCGCACGTGTGACGTACGGGCACAACGAACGATGCAGTTTTGCACTGGGTCTAGCGATGCATATCAGTCGCACTGGTTGCTGCAGAGTGATTGACATGAAGTGGGCATTTCTGGGTGGCAACTAACCGTTTTCAGGGAGTGTTTGGAAAAACGCAGGCGTGCCAGGAAAACGCAGGCGTGTCTGGGCGAACGCTGGGTGTGTGTGTGACGTCATATCCGGAACTGAATAGTCTGAAGTGATCGCAAGCGCTGAGTAGGTTTTGAGCTACTCTGAAACTACACAAAATTTTTTTGCAGGTGCTCGGCAAAACAATCGTTCGCACTTCTGCTAAGCTAAAATACACTCCCAGTGGGCGGCGGCATAGCGTTTGCACGGCTGCTAAAAACTGCTAGCGAGTGATCAATTAGGAATGACCCCCATTGTGTGTAGAATTTTGAGGAGGAAAATTAATTTATTCCATTTTGGAATAAGGCTCTAACATAACAAAATGTGGAAAAAGTAAAGCGCTGTGAATACTTTCTGGATGCACTGTAATTTGGATAACTGGTAATATTATGTTTTAGTTTGCAGTAATTAAAAGGCGAGATGCACCTGCATCAAAGCAAATTATTCTGTGAATGACGCTGATAGTTGGGACCTGATGCTATTGATGCAAGACACTGTAAAGTAGCTTACAAGACAATAAGACTACACACTGCTACCATCAACAGTGACCATAGGAACATAGAGGGAGACAGCAGTGCTCAGAGAGGGCAGTGGTAGAATCTTTGGGGATCCTAATAGATTGGTTGCCTACAAACTTTATAGAGGAAAACACACTTGATTTTGTATTTGCAAGAGGTAGGTATATTTGGTATAATGACTAATAGATGGGTATGTGTCTCACTGCAGGTATTTTATGTACCTATACCTCTTTTTTTGGGTGAGATCAAGATGGGGGTTGGGTTTAACATTTGTTCTTTATATTAGTTAACAGAAATATTTAACATCAAAAGTAATAATTTAACTACATTGACACGTAGTTTGAAACATTAAAAGTAGGATTTTAAATTTGCATTTAATGATATTTTCTTGATTTTAAGACTTTTCTCTGCCTCTTCTCATGAAATGTTCTCTGGAGTTCATATCAGGCCTGAACACTATGATGAAACATTTAGGCAGGAACATACAGATCACCAGAGCCCAACTGGAAGCCAAGATGGCAAATATTTCCATGGCCACCATGTATTTACCCTGAGCACTGAGGGAGGCCGGTATAAAGGACACCCAGACACTGAGGAAGGCCAGCATGCTGAAAGTAATAAACTGGGCCTCATTGAAGCTGTCAGGGAGTCTCCGAGCCAGGAAAGCAACAATAAAGCTAATGGTGGCCAGAAGAAACAGATAACCCAGCATGGTCCAGAAGGCAATGGGTGATCCCTCATTACACTCAACAATGATGAGTCCAGGTTTGGTTTGAGTATTGTACTGAGGGAAAGGAGGTGCGAGTGACAGCCAAGTGACACACAAGAGGAACTGCAAAAGGAAACAAGTAGAAATGATCATGTAGGACACTTGAGGCGTGGTCCATCTCCTCAGCCAGCTGCCTGGTCTAGTGGCCATGAAAGCAAAGACCACCATGATAGTTTTAGCTAAAACACAAGAGATACAAAGCGAAAATACCAACCCAAAAGCAACTTGTCGTAGAAGACAATTCTCAGGTTGGGGGTATCCAATGAAAACTATAGAGCAGAAGAAGCACAAAGACAGGGACACCAGGAGAAGACAGCTTAGGGAATAATTGTTAGCTTTCACTATGGGGGTGTCCTTACAGAGGATGAACAGTCTTAAAACTAAAACAGGAATGGATGAGGACAGTATGCTTGTCGCTGCCAATGCTGCTCCTAATGGATCCTCATAGTTCAGGTACTCTATGGGCTTCAGTAGACAATTGGTTTTCTGGGGATTTGGCCACTGGTCCCACGGACACTTTAGGCAATCAATGGTATCTAAGAGACAGAATAGCTACGTTATTACATTTTGGTTTTTATGTTTTGTAGGTAAACAAATCTAAGAAGTATTACAATAAAGATATTTGTGTGTATGTACGCTGAACTTTTGCCTTGTTCACCTAAAGATTTAATTTAATGGACAACTGATTGCATGGTAGGTTTTACAACCATTCTCTTTCATTTCCATTTATTTAATGAAAACATCGTAAGATCTATTGGGTTCCAGAACAACAAATTTACTACTTTCAATGTCTGTAGTATCTCAGGACATATCAGAAGGTCCATCACTCACCTGTCTGGTTAGATATTTCTCCTTGTAGACAGGGGAGACATTCAAAGCAACACACAGGTTGTCCTCTTATAGCCGCCTTCCTGGTACCTGGGAGACAGCTCTCACTGCAGACAGAATGAGGGGTCTGGTGATAGGACACAATGGTTAGATTTTAAATAAAATTATTATTTTGATTATTATTAGTAGTAGTAGTAGTAGTAGTAGTAGTAGTAGAAGTAGTAGTAGTAGTAGTAGTAGTAGTAGAAGTAGTAGTAGTAGTAGTAGTAGTAGTAGTAGTAGTGGAAGTGGTAGTAGTAGTAGTAGTAGTAGTAGTAGTAGTAGAAGTAGTAGTAGTAGTAGTAGTAGTAGTAGTAGAAGTAGTAGTAGTAGAAGTAGTAGTAGTAGTAGTAGTAGTACTAGTTGTAGTAGAAGTATTAGAAGTAGTAGAAGTAGTAGTAGTATTAGTAGTAGTAGTAGTAGTATTAGTAGTAGTAGTAGTAGTAGTAGTAGTAGTAGTAGAAGTAATAGTAGAAGTAATAGTAGTAGTAGTAGTAGAAGAAGTAATAGTAGTAGTAGTAGTAGAAGTAGTAGTAGTAGTAGTATTAGTAGTAGTA